>NC_057797.1:335891031-335936140 GCF_018294505.1 Triticum aestivum
GCCGCCGTTTTTTTTTCGCAAACTGGTATAACCGCTAAAAACCAGCCCGGTTTTTTTCTAGTTTCTGGTTTTTATTTTTAGATCGGTTCATTTTATTAGGTTAGATTATTTAGCGAGCGTTCATTCGTTTAGATCTGTTAATGAACGTTTTTGTTCGTTAGTTTCTATTAGCGGACGTTCGTTCGTTAGATTTTTTAGTTTATTTTCGGCAAGGAATCTATCGGCGGTTAGTTTTCTTACAGATTAGTCCCTGATCTTTAAACCCTCACTATTTTTTGCTCGTTTATCCAAATCCAATGAAACCAACGCCAAAATCTTCGTCGTGTTTCCCTCTGTCCAGTTAAACAACTCAAACATGATTTTAAAATTTTAAAATTTGGTTTCGAGCATATTTGAATTTAAACATCTTTTGATCGTAGTTTGTGTTTCGTAACTCCGATTCAATTGATTCTTTTTGCAAATCGAAGCTCTTCACTTGAACTTTCTGTTTAGATCTTTTCTTTTGGTTTTACCTTTGCATCTTATGCTTGAGTGCTTATGTATGCTATTGTTTGTTCACGATAGAGTTTCCGGAGTGCGAGGCTTGCTACTACGAATCTCTAGGGTTTTTCGATCGTCGGCAAGGCAAGTAACACTTTGATCATTGTCGGTGTACTAGAATAGGGGTACCCTAGTACCCCGAACTTGTGCACGGGCAGTTGCAGCACCCCGCGGCAAAGGCTTGCCGGGCGAACGCCAAGATCCCCCAAGGTTCCCTTGGAGCCATCCAAGAACAAAGTATTTAAGCTAAGGAGACAAGACCCCGGCAAGAGGAGCTTGCCGGGAAGGCCAACCAAGGTGCTCCAAGGAACTTGCCGCGACGCACCACGTGCTCCGGCAAGGCAACAAGGCCCCGGCAAGAGGAGCTTGCCGGGAAGACTAAATAAGGTACCCCGAGGCCCGGTAAGCGACGAGCTTCTGGACCCGGCAAGATAACAACAGCGGCAAGGCGCTTGCCGCGGCAGGCGGCCACTCTGCGCCCACGCTCCAGCGCATCCACCAATGTGTCGCTCTGGGGGCCTCTCCGGGCGCGCGTGGCGGGAGGCTGTGGAGCCAGCGGTGCGCAGTGGCATGCAAAGTTGACAAGATCGCCATCGTGGCGAACGGTGGCGCCCCTAACGGTCCTTTTCTGCACTGTTCAGGCGACTCAAACGGGCATTTAATGCCCTTGTCCCCTGCTGTCAGGGTTAGGTAGGGTGCACTGTACAAGCAACTGTATCAACTACCTCGCTTTTTACGTTTTTACCCTCCTCTACGTTGCCACCTATCGGTGACCCCTTTTGTTGGAAATATGCCCTAGAGGCAATAATAAAAGTATTATTATTATATTTATTTGTTCATGATAATAGTCTTTTATTCATGCTATAACTGTGTTATCCGGAAATCGTAATACACGTGTGAATACATAGACCACAATATGTCCCTAGTGAGCCTCTAGTTGACTAGCTCGTTGTGATCAACAGATAGTCATGGTTTCCTGGCTATGGACATTGGATGTCATTGATAACGGGATCACATCATTAGGAGAATGATGTGATGGACAAGACCCAATCCTAAGCATAGCACAAAGGTCGGTTAGTTCGTTTGCTAGAGCTTTTCCAATGTCAAGTATCTCTTCCTTAGACCATGAGATCGTGTAACTCCCGGATACCGTAGGAGTGCTTTGGGTGTACCAAACGTCACAACGTAACTGGGTGACTATAAAGGTGCATTATAGGTATCTCTGAAAGTGTCTGTTGGGTTGACACGGATCGAGACTGGGATTTGTCACTCCGTATGACGGAGAGGTATCTCTGGGCCCACTCGGTAATGCATCATCATAATGAGCTCAAGGTGACCAAGTGGTTGATCACGGGATCATGCATTACGGTACGAGTAAAGTGACTTGCCGGTAATGAGACTGAACAAGGTATTGGGATACCGACGATCGGGTCTCGGGCAAGTAACGTGCCGATTGACAAAGGGAATTGTATACGGGGTTTGATTGAATCCTCGACATCGTGGTTCATTCGATGACATCATCAAGGAGCATGTGGGAGCCAACATGGGTATCCAGATCCCGCTGTTGGTTATTGACCGGAGAGTCTCGGTCATGTCTGCATGTCTCCCGAACCCGTAGGGTCTACACACTTAAGGTTCGATAACGCTAGGGTTATTAGGAAGACTTGTATGTGATTACCGAAAGTTGTTCGGAGTCCCGGATGAGATCCCGGACGTCACGAGGAGTTCCGGAATGGTCCGGAGGTGAAGTTTTATATATGGGAAGTTGTTAAACGGACACCGGAAAGTTTCGGGGTCATACCGGTATTGTACCGGGACCACCGGAGAGGTTCCGGGGGTCCACCGGGAGGGGCCACCCCTCCCGGGGGGCCACTTGGGCTCCGTAGGGATAGCAGCCAGCCCCTGGTGGGCTTGGCGCCCCCCCCCTTGGGTCCATGCGCCTAGGGTTGGGGGGAAAACCCTAAAGAGGGCGCACCCCCCTTGCTTGGGGGGCAAGCCCCCCACCCTTTGGCCGCCGCCCCCCTCTAGGGTTTCCCCTAGAGGGACGGCCCCCTTGCCCCTTTCCTCCTATATATAGAGGGGTGAGGGGAGGGCTGCAAGTAGACGACAACTCAAGGCGCAGCCCCTCCCCTCCCCAACACCTCTCCTCCTCCGTACGTGCTTGGCGAAGCCCTGTCGGAGTACTTCTGCACCAACTACACCACGCCATCGTGCTGCCGTTGGAGCTGCCTTCCTCAACCTCTCCTTCCTCCTTGCTGGATCAAGACGGAGGAGACGTCGTCCGTCCCGTACGTGTGTTGAACGCGGAGGTGCTGTCCGTTCAGCACTTGGTCATCGGTGATCCGAATCACGTCAAGTACAACTCCATCATCACCATCCCCTTGAACGCTTCTGCACGCGATCTACAAGTGGTATGTAGATGCAAACTCACTCCCTTGACTCGTTGCTTAGATGAACTCATAGATGGATCTTGGTGAAACCATAGGAAATTTTTTAATTTTCTACAACGTTCCCCAACAGTGGCATCATGAGCTAGGTCTATGCGTAGTTCTCTTTGCACGAGTAGAACACAATTTTGTTGTGGGCGTGGATCTTGTCAACTTACTTGCCACTACTAGTCTTTTCTTGCTTCAACGGCATTGTGGGATGAAGCGGCCCGGACCAACCTTACACGTACGCTTACGTGAGACCGGTTCCACCGATTGACATGCACTAGTTGCATAAGGTGGCTGGCGGGTGTCTGTCTCTCCCGCTTTAGTTGGAGCAGATTCGATGAAAAGGGTCCTTATGAAGGGTAAATAGAAGTTGACAAAATCACGTTGTGGTTATTCGTAGGTAAGAAAACGTTCTTGCTAGAACCCAATTGCAGCCACGTAAAAGATGCAACAACAATTAGAGGACGTCTAACTTGTTTTTGCAGCAATTGTCATGTGATGTGATATGGCCAGAAGTTGTGATGAATGATGAATGATATATTGTGATGTATGAGATCATGTTCTTGTAATAGGAATCACGACTTGCATGTCGATGAGTATGACAACCGGCAGGAGCCATAGGAGTTGTCTTTATTTTTGTATGACTTGCGTGTCATTGAAGAACGCCATGTAAATTACTTTACTTTATTGCTAAACGCGTTAGTCATAGAAGTAGAAGTAGTCGTTGGCGTGACAACTTCATGAAGACACGATGATGGAGATCATGATGATGGAGATCATGGTGTCATGCCGGTGACAAGATGATCATGGAGCCCCGGAGATGAAGATCAAAGGAGCTATATGATATTGGCCATATCATGTCACTGCTTTATATAATTGCATGTGATGTTTATTATGTTTTATGCATCTTGTTTACTTAGAACGGCGATAGTAAATAAGATGATCCCTTACAACAATTTCAAGAAGTGTTCTCCCCTAACTGTGCACCGTTGCTAAAGTTCGTCGCTTCTAAGCACCACGTGATGATCGGGTGTGATGGATTCTTACGTTCACATACAACGGGTGTAAGACAGTTTTACACAGCAAAAACACTTAGGGTTAACTTGACGAGCCTAGCATGTACAGACATGGCCTCGGAACACGGAGACCGAAAGGTCGAACACGAGTCGTATGGAAGATACGATCAACATGAGAATGTTCACCGATGATGACTAGTCCGTCTCACGTGATGATTGGACACGGGCTAGTTGACTCGGATCGTGTAACACTTAGATGACTAGAGGGATGTCTAATCTGAGTGGGAGTTCATAATTTGATTAGAACTTCATTATCATGAACTTAGTCTAAAACCTTTGCAAAATATGTCTTGTAGATCAAATGGCCAACGCTCATGTCAACATGAACTTCAACGCGTTCCTAGAGAAAACCAAGCTGAAAGATGATGGCAGCAACTATACGGACTGGGTCCGGAACCTGAGGATCATCCTCATAGCTGCCAGGAAACAATATGTCCTAGAAGGACCGCTAGGCGACGCTCCCGTCCCAGAGAACCAAGACATTATGAATGCTTGGCAGTCTCGTGCTGATGATTACTCCCTCGTTCAGTGCGGCATGCTTTACAGCTTAGAACCGGGGCTCCAAAAGCATTTTGAGCATCACGGAGCATATGAGATGTTCGAAGAGCTGAAACTAGTTTTCCAAGCTCACGCCCGGGTCGAGAGATATGACATCTCCGACAAGTTCTATAGTTGTAAGATGGAGGAAAATAGTTCTGTCAGTGAGCACATACTCAAGATGTCTGGGTTGCACAACCGTATGACCCAGCTGAATATTAACCTCCCTGATGAGGCAATCATTGACAGAATCCTTCAGTCGCTCCCACCAAGCTACAAGAGCTTTGTGATGAACTACAATATGCAGGGGATGGTAAAGACCATTCCTGAGGTATTTTCTATGCTGAAGTCAGCAGAGGTTGAAATCAAGAAAGAACATCAAGTGTTGATGGTCAATAAGACCACTAAGTTCAAGAAGGGCAAGGGTAATAAGAACTTCAAGAAGGACGGCAAAGAGGTTGCCGCGCCCGGTAAGCCAGTTGCCGGGAAGAAGTCAAAGAATGGACCCAAGCCTGAGACTGAGTGCTTTTATTGCAAGGGGAAGGTCACTGGAAGCGGAACTGCCCCAAATACTTAGCGGATAAGAAGGCCGGCAACACTAAAGGTATATTCGATATACATGTAATTGATGTGTACCTTACCAGTACTCGTAGTAACTCCTGGGTATTTGATACCGGTGCCGTTGCTCATATTTGTAACTCACAACAGGAGCTGCGGAATAAGCGGAGACTGGCGAAGGACGAGGTGACGATGCGCGTCGGGAATGGTTCCAGAGTCGATGTGATCGCCGTCGGCACGCTACCTCTACATTTACCTACGGGATTAGTTTTGAACCTTAATAATTGTTATTTGGTGCCAAGTTTGAGCATGAACATTGTATCTGGATCTCGTTTAATACGAGATGGCTACTCATTTAAGTCTGAGAATAATGGTTGTTCGATTTATATGAGAGATATGTTTTATGGTCATGCTCCGATGGTCAATGGTTTATTCTTAATGAATCTCGAACGTAGTGTTACACATATTCATAGCATGAATACCAAAAGATGTAAAGTTGATAACGATAGTCCCACATACTTGTGGCACTGCCGCCTTGGTCACATTGGTGTCAAGCGCATGAAGAAGCTCCATGCTGATGGACTTTTAGAGTCTCTTGATTATGAATCATTTGACACATGCGAACCATGCCTCATGGGCAAGATGACCAAGACTCCGTTCTCCGGAACAATGGAGCGAGCAACCAACTTGTTGGAAATCATACATACCGATGTGTGCGGTCCAATGAGTGTTGAGGCTCGCGGAGGATATCGTTATGTTCTCACTCTCACAGATGACTTGAGTAGATATGGGTATGTCTACTTGATGAAACACAAGTCTGAGACCTTTGAAAAGTTCAAGGAATTTCAGAATGAAGTAGAGAATCAACGTGACCGAAAGATAAAATTCCTACGATCAGATCGTGGAGGAGAATACTTAAGTCACAAATTTGGTACACACTTAAGGAAATGTGGAATCGTTTCACAACTCACGCCGCCTGGAACACCTCAGCGTAACGGTGTGTCCGAACGTCGTAATCGCACTCTATTGGATATGGTGCGGTCTATGATGTCTCTTACCCATTTACCGCTATCATTTTGGGGATACGCTCTAGAGATAGCTACATTCACTTTAAATAGGGCACCGTCTAAATCCGTTGAGACGACACCGTATGAATTATGGTTTGGGAAGAAACCTAAGTTGTCGTTTCTAAAAGTTTGGGGATGCGATGCTTATGTCAAGAAACTTCAACCTGAAAAGCTCGAACCCAAGTCGGAAAAATGCGTCTTCATAGGATACCCTAAGGAAACTGTAGGGTATACCTTCTACTTAAGATCCGAGGGCAAGATCTTTGTTGCCAAGAACGGATGCTTTCTGGAAAAAGACTTTCTCTCGAAAGAAGTAAGTGGGAGGAAAGTAGAACTCGATGAAGTACTACCTCTCAAACGGGAAAGTGGTGCAGCTCAGGAAAATGTTCCTGTGATTCCCACACCAACTGAAGAGGAAACCAATGATGATGATCAAGGTACTTCGGATCAAGTTGCTACTGAACTTCGTAGGTCCACAAGGACACGTTCCGCACCAGAGTGGTACGGCAACCCTGTCCTAGAAATCATGTTGTTAGACAACGGTGAACCTTCGAACTATGAAGAAGCGATGGCGGGCCCAGATTCCAACAAATGGCTAGAAGCCATGAAATCCGAGATAGAATCCATGTATGAAAACAAAGTATGGACTTTGACTGACTTGCCCGATGATCGGCGAGCGATAGAAAACAAATGGATCTTTAAGAAGAAGACGGACGCGGATGGTAATGTCACCATCTATAAAGCTCGACTTGTCACTAAGGGTTATCGGCAAGTTCAAGGGATTGACTACGATGAGACTTTCTCTCCCGTAGCGAAGCTTAAGTCCGTCTGAATCATGTTAGCAATTGCCGCATACTATGATTATGAGATATGGCAGATGGACGTCAAAACGGCATTCCTTAACGGGCATCTTAAGGAAGAGCTGTATATGATGCAACCGGAAGGTTTTGTCGATCCTAAGAACGCTAACAAAGTATGCAAGCTCCAGCGATCCATTTATGGGCTGGTGCAAGCATCTCGGAGTTGGAACATTCGCTTTGATGAGATGATCAAAGCGTTTGGGTTTATGCAGACTTATGGAGAAGCCTGCGTTTACAAGAAAGTGAGTGGGAGCTCTGTAGCATTTCTCATATTATATGTAGATGACATACTCCTGATGGGAAATGATATAGAATTCTTGGACAGCATTAAGGCCTACTTGAATAAGTGTTTTTCAATGAAGGACCTTGGAGAAGCTGCTTATATATTAGGCATCAAGATCTATAGAAATAGATCGAGACGCCTCATAGGTCTTTCACAAAGCACATACCTTGATAAGATTTTGAAGAAGTTCAAAATGGATCAGTCTAAGAAGGGGTTCTTTCCTGTATTGCAAGGTGTGAGATTGAGCTCGGCTCAATGCCCGACCACGGCAAAAGATAAAGAAGAGATGAGCGTCATCCCCTATGCTTCAGCCATAGGATCTATTATGTATGCCATGCTGTGTACCAGACCTGATGTAAACCTTGCCATAAGTTTGGTAGGAAGATACCAAAGTAATCCCGGCAAGGAACACTGGACAGCGGTCAAGAATATCCTGAAGTACCTGAAAAGGACAAAGGACATGTTTCTCGTTTATGGAGGTGACGAAGAGCTCGTCGTAAAGGGTTACGTCGACGCTAGCTTCGACACAGATCTGGATGACTCTAAGTCACAAACCGGATACGTGTATATGTTGAATGGTGGAGCAGTAAGCTGGTGCAGCTGCAAGTAGAGCGTCGTGGCGGGATCTACATGTGAAGCGGAGTACATGGCAGCCTCGGAGGCAGCACATGAACCTATTTGGGCGAAGGAGTTCATCACCGACCTAGGAGTCATACCCAATGCGTCGGGGCCGATCAAACTTTTCTGTGACAATACTGGAGCTATTGCCCTTGCAAAGGAGCCCAGATTTCACAAGAAGACCAGGCACATCAAGCGTCGTTTCAACTCCATCCGTGAAAATGTTCAAGATGGAGACATAGAAATTTGCAAAGTACATACGGATCTGAATGTCGCAGATCCGTTGACTAAACCTCTCTCGCGAGCGAAACATGATCAACACCAGAACTCTATGGGTGTTCGATTCATCACCATGTAACTAGATTATTGACTCTAGTGCAAGTGGGAGACTGTTGGAAATATGCCCTAGAGGCAATAATAAAAGTATTATTATTATATTTCTTTGTTCATGATAATAGTCTTTTATTCATGCTATAACTGTGTTATCCGGAAATCGTAATACACGTGTGAATACATAGACCACAATATGTCCCTAGTGAGCCTCTAGTTGACTAGCTCGTTGTGATCAACAGATAGTCATGGTTTCCTGGCTATGGACATTGGATGTCATTGATAACGGGATCACATCATTAGGAGAATGATGTGATGGACAAGACCCAATCCTAAGCATAGCACAAAGGTCGGTTAGTTCGTTTGCTAGAGCTTTTCCAATGTCAAGTATCTCTTCCTTAGACCATGAGATCGTGTAACTCCCGGATACCGTAGGAGTGCTTTGGGTGTACCAAACGTCACAACGTAACTGGGTGACTATAAAGGTGCATTACAGCTATCTCCAAAAGTGTCTGTTGGGTTGACACGGATCGAGACTGGGATTTGTCACTCCGTATGACGGAGAGGTATCTCTGGGCCCACTCGGTAATGCATCATCATAATGAGCTCAAGGTGACCAAGTGGTTGATCACGGGATCATGCATTACGATACGAGTAAAGTGACTTGCCGGTAACGAGACTGAACAAGGTATTGGGATACCGACGATCGGGTCTTGGGCAAGTAATGTACCGATTGACAAAGGGAATTATATACGGGGTTTGATTGAATCCTCGACATCGTGGTTCATCCGATGACATCATCGAGGAGCATGTGGGAGCCAACATGGGTATCCAGATCCCGCTGTTGGTTATTGACCGGAGAGTCTCGGTCATGTCTGCATGTCTCCCGAACCCGTAGGGTCTACACACTTAAGGTTCGATGACGCTAGGGTTATTAGGAAGACTTGTAAGTGATTACCGAAAGTTGTTTGGAGTCCCGGATGAGATCCCGGACGTCATGAGGAGTTCCGGAATGGTCCGGAGGTGAAGTTTTATATATGGGAAGTTGTTAAACGGACACCGGAAAGTTTTGGGGTCATGCCAGTATTGTACCGGGACCACCGGAGAGGTTCCGGGGGTCCACCGGGAGGGGCCACCCCTCCCGAGGGGCCACTTGGGCTGCGTAGGGATAGCAGCCAGCCCCTGGTGGGCTTGGCGCGCCCCCCGTTGGGCCCATGCGCCTAGGGTTGGGGGGGAAACCCTAAAGGGGGCGCACCCCCCTTGCTTGGGGGGCAAGCCCCCCACCCTTTGGCCGCCGCCCCCTCTAGGGTTTCCCCTAGAGGGCCGGCCCGTTGCCCCTTTCCTCCTATATATAGAGGGGTGAGGGGAGGGCTGCAAGTAGACGACAACTCAAGGCGCAGCCCCTCCCCTCCCCAACACCTGTCCTCCTCCGTACGTGCTTGGCGAAGCCCTGTGGGAGTACTTCTGCACCAACTACACCATGCCGTTGTGCTGCCGTTGGAGCTGCCTTCCTCAACCTCTCCTTCCTCCTTGCTGGATCAAGACGGAGGAGACGTTGTCCGTCCCGTACGTGTGTTGAACGCGGAGGTGCTGTCCGTTCAGCACTTGGTCATCGGTGATCCGAATCACATCGAGTACGACTCCATCATCACCATCCCCTTGAACGCTTCCGCACACGATCCACAAGTGGTATGTAGATGCAAACTCACTCCCTTGACTCGTTGCTTAGATGAACTCATAGATGGATCTTGGTGAAACCATAGGAAAATTTTTAATTTTCTGCAACGTTCCCCAACACCTTTACCGTATAAAAGGAGGCCCATGCGCAACGTAGAGGAGGTTCGGGGTTTTAGAGGTTCGGACAGTTTGCTTCGATTCATTCGTAGCCCAGAAAAAATCACACTCTCTCGCTCGAGAGCAAGAACACCAGATAATACAACTAGACAAGCAGCAGTAGGAGTGTTATCTCTCCGGAGAGCTCCGAAGCTGGGTAAACCGCTCGTGTGCCTCGCCTCGATCTGCTCTTCGTGCGACCTCCGCCCCCCGCCGAACCGAAAGGGGCCCGGTCCGCCGGCCCCATAGGTGTTCGTGGATCAGTTTCCCCAACATCTTTGGCGCGCCAGGTAGGGGGTGTTGAGATTGTGTGAACCAGATCCGGCGTTCACACGAGCTAGATCTTTATTCCCTTCATCAACATGCCACCGAAGAAGAAGACTTCGGCGGCAGCCGCTCCATCCACATCACTTCCGCCACCGTTGGAGCAAACGAGTGGTGGGATGGACGCCGGCGGAAGAAAGGACGTCGACGAGGAAGCTCATGATGCCGCCAGGTCCAGGAACAAGGCTGCACAAACCTCGGCGACTGTACATGTTCCGTGCCACTCTCAGGAGGCGCAAGATCAACAGCGTCATGGCACTAGCAGTGCCATACGCATGATAGCCCAAGACCAAGCTGGTGGATCTCGGGGCGCTCAAGACCAGCATGCACGCCAGCGTGCTGGCACGAGCGGGGCACGGTCGCCTGGACGGGATACTGCTCCTTCTAACATAGTTAGAAGTTCGAGCACGTCCCGCTCCTCGCGTCGTCCGCCACTGCCACCCACCACTCCAACAGAAGCTTTGGCGCGAGCTCAACTTCTCCTAGATTACCCTCCGACGTCGAACAAGATCGACGAATGGAGGGCCACCATTCAGAGTCTCATCGGCTACGCCAACGGCGACACACCACGGCGGCCGAGCGCGTCGCCGCCGTGGCAGGACCGCCGGACGCGAGCCGGTGGCGACGAAACGGGCGGAGGTGCAACTACCATGCAATCACCGCCCCGAAGGCCAAGATCGCCGACTCGCCGGATCCACCTCGACAGCGACTCCACTGCATCGTCGGATCCACGAGCTCGTCGCGATCAGCGCCAAGTTATTCATGATCGACAACAAGAAGACGCTCAAACCCGCATCGAGCGCCGAAGAGAAGCGCGACGTCAATCCGACAAGCGCGCTGGGCCCTCTGTTGACATGCATGCGCCAGGGGAACCAGGCGATCTGCCGTATGCGGTAGGTTGTCCTGCGTTCACTCGTGAGCTGTGGCAAGTCCAGTGGCCCAGCACAAAGAACTTCAAGCCAGACGTACCGGAGAAGTACGACGGCAAGACACATCCGTCAGAGTTCCTCAGCATCTACACCATCGCGGTGCAGGCTGCCGAGGGACGGGATGACAAGATCCTTGCCAACTACTTCCCGCTGATGCTCAAGCCCAACGTCAGATCCTGGCTCATGCACTTGCCGGACAACTCCATATCCTCTTGGGCTGATCTGTGCCATCAGTTTGTCGGCGCCTTTACAGGCGGACACAAGCCTCATGGCCAGGAGAGTGATCTTCATCTGCTCGCTCAGAAGGAAGGAGAGCCCCTGCGCAAGTACATTCAGAGATTCAGTAGTGTGCAGCACAACATCCCAGACGTCCACCCTGCCGCGGTGATCAACACGTTCCATCAGAACGTGCGGAACCGCAGGATGCGGGAGGAAATGGCGATGTGCAAGATCAGGGACGTCGGTGAGTTATATGCACTGGCCGACAAGTGTGCGCGTGCTGAGGAAGGGAGGAGACTCCCCGGAGAAAATATAGGAGCGGGGGGATCTGACAGTGAAGATGCTGCCCCGACAAGGAAAACTGGCGGCGGAACAACAGAAGGAGGAAAGGCAAAGAAGTGCTAGTTGTTGAGCAGTCCGGCAACGGTGGTGGCGCCAAGGAAGCCAAAGCTGGTGACTTCGGCAAGGAGGTTGCCGCGGAGGTGGCAGTCGCCGACAAGCAGGACGGCACCAACAAGCAGTATTGCAAGATTCACCGCACCAAGGGCCATGATCTCCAGAACTGTAAGAAAGTCGAGCAGCTTGTTGAGCAACAGAAAGCTGAATACGAGCGGCGCGACAAAGAGAAGGCCCAGGAAGGAGCTGGTGGGTCCGGCAAGAAACGTCCCGGCCGAGGAGGACGCCGCGGCAAGGCCAAGCAGCGGCAAGGAGACAGACCTCCCCGTGGCCGCGACAAGGATGAAGATGATAACGAAGATGAAGATATGGATGATGAGGAGACTGATGAGCAGGAGTTCCAGAAAGCCACAGAGGTCCTGTGCGTTGACGGTGGTGCTTCTCTGCATGCCTCGCACCGCCAGCTCAAGCAATGGGTGCGGGAAGTTAATGCAGAAGAACCACCCGTCGAGTCACGCAAGCCTCTGAAATGGTCCGGCACGCCTATCATCTTTGATATTGAGGACCACCCGGATCGCATAACTGCGGTCGGGTGCTTGCCGATGTTGGTTTCACCAACAATCCGCAACCTCAAGGTCACTAAGATGCTAGTTGACGGCAGGGCCGGCTTGAACCTGATCTCCTCCGCGGTGCTCCAGAAACTCCAGATCCCTGACAGCGAGCTCGAAGAGACCGGCACATTTCAAGGAATCAACCCGGGAAGGAGCAAGCCAAAGGGAAAGATCACGTTGCCGGTAACATTTGGCAGCAAGCTGAACTTCAGGACCGAGAGGGTCACGTTTGACGTTGTGGACTTTCCATTGTCTTACAATGGAATCCTTGGCCGACCGGCACTCGCCAAGTTCATGGCAGCCTCTCACTATGCGTACAACGTACTGAAAATGCCAGGCCCAATAAGTGTCATCTCTGTCCCTGGCGACAAGAAGGATGCTCTTATCTGTGCCGACAAGATCTACCGGGAAGCAGCAGCCGCAGCAGAACGCAGGACACTTGCCGCTGAAGCTCCCGGGGGGAAGAAGAAGACCAAGTCCGGCAAGAGCTCTGATGCCCACTCCGGCAAGCGCACCTCTTCGGAGTGCTGCGCTATCGTCGAGGACGCACCATCGAGCTCCACCGGCAAGTGTAAGAAGGCAATGGCAGCTCCACCTGAGACTAAGAAGGTGTCCGCCAAGGAGGATGGCACTGGTGGTACCTTCACCATCAGCGCCACTCTTGACCCCAAATAGGAAAGCGCGCTCATTGCTTTCCTGCGGGCGAATGTCGACGTGTTTGCGTGGCAACTGTCTGATATCCCCGGTGTTCCCAGGAAAGTAATTGAGCACCACCTTGCCGTCTGTCCTCATACGCGGCCCCTCAAGCAGAGAGTCAGGAAGCAGGCAGTAGAGCGCCAAGAATTCATCGCAGAAGAAATCAAGAAGTTGGAAGCAGCAGGCCTTGTCAGAGGAGTGCTCCATCCCACGTGGTTGGCCAATCCTGTTGTTGTGCGCAAGGCTAACGGGAAATGGAGACTTTGTATTGACTTCACTGATGTTAATAAAGCCTGTCCCAAAGACCCATTTCCCTTGCCGCGTATTGACCAGATTGTTGACTCCACAGCCGGATGTGATTTGCTTTCATTTCTTGATGCATACTCAGGATACCATCAGATCTTCATGGCAGAAGAAGATGAAGAGAAAACCGCATTTATCACCCCGTGTGGCACGTACTGCTTCGTACGGATGCCTTTCGGTTTGAAGAATGCTGGTTCAACATTCGCAAGGGTAGTCCACCATGCTTTTGAGCCACAAATACACAGAAATGTGGAAGCTTACATGGATGACATAGTGGTCAAGAGCAAGAACAAGGCGACCCTGATTCAAGATTTAGACGAAACATTTGCAAATCTGCGCAAGATCAACCTCAAGCTTAACCCCGAGAAGTGCGTGTTTGGAGTCCCTTCCGGCAAGCTTCTCGGGTTCTTCGTGTCTCAGCGGGGAATTGAAGCCAATCCCGACAAGATCAAAGCCATTGAGCAGATCGATGCACCAAAGCGCGTCAAGGATGTACGAAGGCTTGCTGGTTGCGTGGCTGCTCTCAGCAAGTTTATCTCTAAATCTGCTGAGCGCGCCCTGCCATTTTTCAAAATTTTGAAAAAGGCAGGTCCAATGAAATGGACTCCGGAAGCGGAGGCTGCGCTGCAGGACTTGAAGAGATACCTGTCCTCCACTCCAATGCTTGTCGCACCTAAGCCGCAAGAGAAGTTGCTGCTATATATAGCGGCAACCAATCAAGTGGTTAGTGCTGCGTTAGTGGCGGAGAGGGAGGCGGATGATGAGCCAGCAACCACGGCAGATCCATCCAGCGACAAGCAGGGGGCTTCGTCGACAAGCTCTGGTCCCGACAAACATGGGTTTGCACAGGAACATGATAAGATGCCAAGGAGAATGGTGCAGCGCCCAGTTTACTCTGTCAGTTCTCTTCTGCAGGGGGCTAGATCAAGGTACTCTGGTGTGCAGAAGTTGCTTTTCGGCCTCCTCATGGCCTCAAGAAAGCTGCGCCATTACTTCCAAGCACATGAGATCACAGTCGTCACTCGCTTTCCGCTGAAGAGGATACTGCAAAATCCAGAAGCAACGGGCAGGATTGTCGAGTGGGCGCTGGAACTATCAAGCTTTGGCCTCAAGTTTGAGAGCACCTCAACTATCCAAAGCAGAGCATTGGCAGAGTTCATAGCAGAGTGGACGTCAACCCCAGATGAAGAAATTTCAGAAACGAGCATCCCCGTCAAAGAGGCAAGCAAAGAGTGGATGATGTACTTTGATGGTGCCTTCTCGCTGCAAGGCGCCGGTGCAGGCGTGCTGCTTGTCGCACCCACCGAAGAGCACCTCAAGTACGTATGCACTTTCCCAAAGAGCAAGCAACCAACAATACTGCAGAGTATGAAGGATTGCTTGCCGTTCTCAGAATCGCAGCAGACCTTGGGATTAAGAAGCTCATTGTCAGGGGTGACTCACAGCTTGTCGTCCGACAAGTGAACAAGAACTACCAGAGTCCGTTGATGGAAGCGTATGTTGATGAAGTGAGGAAGCTAGAAGAGCACTTTGACGGCCTACAAATGGAGCGTATCCCAAGAGCTCAGAATGATATTGCTGATGGCCTGTCAAAGTGCGCCGCACTAAAGTTACCTGTGGAACCAGGGATCTTTGTGCTTAAGTTGACTCAACCATCCGTAACACCATCAACTGGACAAAGCAAGAAGAGGAAGTTGGTTTCTGGTGACTACTTTCCAGCAGAGCTCCCCGAAGCCGCCGCCAAGAAAGTCCCCAAGATCAACACCAAGCATGCTGAGGGGCAGTCTGCTCCGGCAAGCCTTATGGTTTGTTCCGTTGAAGCAGACGCTCCCGACAAGTTTTGCTCCGGCAAGCTTGCCGGGGAACATCAAGCTCCGGCAGGGCCGCAAGCCCTTGCCGTAGAAGCGGATGTTCCCGCAGCAGCAAATGTGCCTTTAGTCCTTGTTGTTGAGCCACAAGCTCCAGCATGGGCACAACAGATTGTCCACTTCCTTCAGACAGGAGAACTTCCCGAAGAACAAGAAGAAGCGGAAAGAGTAGCCTGGTAGTCAAGTATGTACCAGTTTGTCGATAGCATACTGCACAGAAGAAGACTCAACGGTGTGAAGTTGAAGTGTATTCGCCGGGAAGATGGACAAAAGCTGTTGGCGGAGATACATGGAGGCATATGTGGCCACCACATTGGCGCAAGAGCACTTGCCGGCAAAGCTTTCCGGCAAGGTTTCTTTTGGCCGACAGCCCTGCAGGATGCAACTGCACAAGTAACCAAGTGTGAAGCGTGCCAGTTCCACTCCAAACAGATACACCAGCCAGCTCAAGCTCTCCAGACAATACCTTTATCCTGGCCGTTTTTGGTCTGGGGGCTCGATATCCTCGGCCCTTTCCCCCGAGCTGTCGGGGGCTTTGAGTACTTGTACGTCGCAATCGACAAGTTCACAAAGTGGCGGGAAGTGCAGCCAGTGAGGAAGGTGACAACACAGTCAGCAGTCAAGTTCTTCAGGTCAATTGTTTGCCGTTTCGGGGTCCCTAGCAGGATCATCACCGACAACGGCACGCAATTCATGAGCCGCACCTTCATGCCGTACGTCCAAGACCTTGGCGCCAAGGTCTGCTTCGCTTCTGTTGCTCATCCAAGAAGCAACGGTCAAGCAGAGACGGCAAATGCTGAAGTGCTGCGCGGGTTCAAGACCAGAACTTTCGACAGGCTGCACAGGTGCGGAAGGAACTGGATCGAGGAGCTGCCGGTGGTTCTTTGGTCGATCAGAACGACGCCAAATCGAGCCACTGGCCAGACACCTTTTGCTCTAGTCTATGGAGCAGAGGCAGTTCTCCCCACGGAACTCGTATACGGATCACCTCGAGTGCTCGCTTATGATGAGCTTGAGCAAGAACAGCTGCGGCAAGACGACGCGCTGCTCCTTGAGGAAAATCGTCTTCAGGCTGCTGTACGAGCTGCTCGATACCAGCAAGCTTTGCGCCGCTATCATAGCCGCAAAGTTAAAGCCAGAAGCTTCGAGGAAGGCGACCTTGTTCTTCGGCGCGTTCAGTCCGCCAAGAATTCCAACAAGTTGATGCCGAAGTGGGAAGGCCCTTATCGGGTGAGACGAGTCACAAGGCCTGGCGCTGTCCGCCTTGAGACCGAAGATGGCATTCCGGTGAGCAACTCCTGGAACATAGAACATCTTCGTAAGTTTTTCCCATAAGGCGCGGTTGTCGGAACCCGTTCCGGCAACCACCTTTTGTACAAGTCTTGCCGTTGTTGCATGTAATCCTTTGTACAAAGCCGGGCGCAGATCCCGTGCATAAGTAAAACCCCATGTGCTCCGCACAGCTTGTCCATTTCATGCGTTAGTTCCTTTCTTGCATGCCATTATCTGACACTTTGTGTAGCACCTACATCCGGTAAGCAGTAACGAGCCGAAGAGCTCCATATTATTATTTTCTCTTCTTTCTTTTTCTTTTAAAGGAAAAGAAGGTTCTCTCGCACACAAGTTTGCCGGGGAGGGAAGGAGAAGATTGTGGTATGGGCCAGGCGTCGTTCAAGCAAAGACTTGCCTTACCAGGAAGCAAATGATAGAAAAGCTAAGTTGCCAAAGTTTGAGCAATCACTTTTTAAAATTTTTGAGTTATCTTCCTCGAACGACCCTGCTTTGTATGGAAAACCTGTGCACGGAGGAACCAACTCATGACTAGTTGCGCCCTTACTTTGTTTCAAGTCCGCTCAACAACTTAAGCGTGCTGCATCTAGTCGCGACAAGGTTTCTTGTCGGAAGCAGCGCCGCCAGCAGGCTGCTGAAGTTCCGCACTCAGCGCTCGCGGCTCGGGCGCCTGCGCCAACAAGTTCCCTAGAAGCGTAGGGTAATAACATACAAAGGAAGGAATCTAGTAAAGGAAATAACATAGCAATTGATAGACAGAAATAAAGTTATATTACAAGATAACTTGCCGCAGCTCTAACATACTGTTTTCATAACATGATTAGCAGCGACAAGGGAAAAGAAGAAATGGGCGGCCTAATCTACGCGTCCGCCCTCGACTCTCTTGATCTCGCTCACCTTGTCCACAATGGGTGCGACAAGGGCCTTGAGTGCATCCAGATCAGCGTCAGGCGGCAAGGACCTGAGGACGTTGGTGAAGCTGAGGCCTGGATTGCGGAAGGCTACCTTCATCAGCACCTTCTGGAGAACCCCGGCGCAGATTTTGCGCGACTCGTCGGCCAGCTGCTTCGGGATCCTCTCCCGGAGCCGCTGGAGTGCCGTCGCCACGCCCTTGAAGAATAGGCTGAGCTTGGCGCTGGGTTGAAGACTCTCGTCGGAAGGATACCCAAAGTCCTCCATCCCTAGCTGCGCCAGCTCCTCGTTGATGACTGCGGCAGTGTTCACCAGACCCTCGGTCCAGTGCTCCACTGTGTCTCTGAACGAGTTCTGGGTAACTGCAATGCTCTCCAGCAGCGCCGCGTCAGCCTTGACCTTCTCCGACAAGGTCTTCTCCCACTCCTTGGCGGCCTCCAGCGTCTGCATCAACGTGGCCAGCTTCAGCTCCAGGTCTGCTTTGGAATCCTTGGCGGCGCTGAGCTCCTTGCACCTCTCAGTGAGAAGGCCTTGCAGCTCACCGTGGGCGGCAGCATCCTTCTCACGTTCACGCTTGAGCGCGGCAAGCTCCCTCGCCGCTCTTCCCAATATCGGCCTCGAGCTGCGCCACCTTCTCCTCTAGCTCTTTCTTGGCAGCCTCTGCAGTTGCCGCGGCGTCCTTTGCCTCTTGAGCGCCCCGCCAAGTGCTTGCTCACGCTCGGTGAGCTCTTCCTCGTAGCTGTCGAGGTTGGCCTTCCGCTGCACTAGTTCACCTTCCCGCGCAGACTGCTTCTAGGCAGCCAGCCTTTGTTCCTCCTCAGCCTCGGCCTTCTCGAGAAGAAAGGCCGTGCGCTCCTCGTCGACTCGCTCCCGCTCCTGCGCAAGGGACCGGAGAGCTTCTTGATTTTGGCCCCGGAGCTCCTCCGCGCGCTTTTCCATGTCAACTCCCGCCTTCGCGACAAGCGCTTCCCGGGAAGCCAGCTTGGCTTGCTAGGTGCGGTAGAGTGACAGCAGCTTCCGCAGCAGCTGCTCCTCCTCAGGCTCGCCGCTGCTGCTGCCGGGCGCGTCAACTAATGACAGTCCAGCAGAGGCGAGCACCTCCCCGTCAAAAGTCTCCCCCTCGACCGGCGCCCTGGAGCTCGACGCCCAGGGTAGCTTGATGAAGATATTGTCACCGACCTTCAAGTAGGCGCCGGGCTGGGCCTCCTCGGAGCCCGGCTCCGCAGAAGCGGCAGAGGGTTCGGCGGTCGACGCAGCGCCCGGCGCTCCTGCGGCCTCAGGGTCGTCAGTGCGATCGCCCGACCCCTCGCCGGCTTCCGCAGCAGCAGCCCCGGCGGCCTCCTCGCCGGCGGTCTCATCAGCACCGGCACCTTCCTCGCCGGCGCCCTCTGTCTCCATTGGCTCAGCCATAGATGGGTCTGAAGAACGAAGAAGGGAGGAAATTCAATCAAAAATCCAAAAAAGGAAAAACGGAAGAAGCAGAACCCAAGGGAAAGTTTCTGGGCAAGTGGATTACCTGCGCCAAGATCTTCAGTTGCGGCCTCGGTCGCCGCAGGATCAGCAGTGCCGTCCCTTGCCGGAGAGTCCCCCCTTGCCGGAGAGCGCTCCCTTGCCGGGGACTCTTCCCTTGGCGGCGCAGTCGAAGCAGGTGGCACTTCGGGACCAGCCTCCGGGCGCTCCTGATGAGGCTGCTCTGCTCCTGCACAAGTCAACAAGCAAGATATCAACAAAGGAAAAAGCACTCAAGCGCGCCCGACAGCAGAAGGCTAAACTATGAACTTACGTTGGGGGCTTCGCTGGGGGCTGCTCTGAGGGGTAATTGCCGGGTCCGTCAAGGTGGTCTCGGGCCCACCTCCTGCTGACACGATGGGGTCATCCTCGATGACGATCACCGCGGCCTTGGCCCTCTTCGCCGCTCTCTGGGCCAGTGTTCTGAAAAGAAAGGAGTCCAGATTGAAGCAAGTCAGATACAAGATATAAACAGCAAGATTGTAGGATTATAAGAGCACCAAAGAAACTCACTCTTCTTCCTCTTCGTCAGAGCTGAGCGCGGAAAGATCGAAGTCCGGCCCTCCTCCGGTGCAGCGAGGTGGAGGAGTAGGATCCCTTGCCCGCTTGGCGGGGGCAGTGGCAGTGACCCGGGAAGATCCCGCTCCAGTTGCCGCTGTTGCGTGAGGCGCTCCCGCGGCAACATTTCTTGCCGCGGTAGAGCGCGTCGCGCGGCTCGGTGGCTGTGGAGCCGGCTGCCGCCTCGCTGCGTCCCCGGCCCTGCGAAGGCGCCTCCTTGGCGGGGCCGGAGGCTCCGCCTGCGGCAAGCTCTCTGAAGGCTCAGCCTCCTCCTCGCCGGCCTCGCTCGGCTCGGCTTCGGAACCGGCAGGCTCCTCCTCGCCCATGAACTCCGCGCGCTCGGCAAGGTTTGCCGCCTCCGCAGCCTCCGCCTCCTCCACAGTGAACCCAAACACGCCCGCAGCAGCTGCGGCCGCAGCCTCTTCCGCCCTAGTAGCAATGAGCTGCAGCTCCTCGTCGGTGGTGTCACGGGTGAGGCTCTTCTGCTCGTCAGCGCGGACCGGCACTTCCTCCAAGGTGTCGAAGAACGCTCGCACAACGTCATCCGCAGGCTCTTTCCAAGTTGGGACGATGCCGTGTGAATCGCACAACGGCATCATGGCGCGGATCCGGTCAAGCGAAGAGTTATTACACAAAGGAACTACACCCCTCGGCAGTGTGAAGGGGTGCTGGGGGTCACGTTTGAATAACTCCAAGAGCATTGCGTCCAGCTCCAAGACGGTGAAGTTGTAGTTGAGGCCCGGCCGCAGCCTCATGATGTCCGCCGAATTCTTGAATTCCCAAGCGGGCCTCCCCCTCTCCTGCAGGGGGGTAATGCGGCGGCGGAGGAAATCTGCCCCGACAGCACCTACGGTGAGCTCGGCAAGCCTGAGGCGAAGAATCCTAGTGATGGCGATCTTCAGCCTCTCGTCTTCCGGGGCCACGTTGCTCCAGTTAGGGATGGCAATGGGTCGGGTTTGGGGCGGGTGGAGCTGGTCCAAATCCAACCCATGACCCATCTTCCTACCCTCTACCCATCCACCAAATTATCCATGGGCACAACTTGTGCCCATGCCCAAACCCGCTGGATACCCACATACCCTTGGAGCTCCATGGGCATAGAAAAGCCAGCATGAAGCCTTCCCAAATATCAAATCAACTCATCATCATTCACTCACAAATGACAACATAAGCTACATGCATAAGTAGGTAACAAGTAATACGATGAGTCCTTAAGTGTGACATACCAGAGGTTGATTATGTAGCATATAACTCATGGCACAAGTTGCATATTGCCTGCCATTTCCCATTGATTCGCTCTTTCTACTATCACTGGCATATGACCCAACATGTCATACGGGTATCCATTGGATATCCATGGAGCACAAACTATAACCATGCCCAACCCGGCTGTTCGTGGGTATCCATATCCACGGACCCATGGGTAGAAATATGCTCCATACGCTTGCCCAACTGGGTCGGGTATCCATGGGTATCCAGATCCATGGATAAAATTGCCATCCCTAGCTCCAGTCATTGCCGCGCACTATTGGAGTTTGGCGCACGACAGTGAAGGGCTGCGGATTCTCCTCAACGATCCAGCACCACTCCGCTCTCCACTCCTCCCACTTGCTACGGAGCTCACCCTCCAAGTACGCCTCTTTCTTGCCGACTCTCGAGACCCAGGCAATCCCTCCAGCAAGCGGCTCTCCTCTCTCTACCCGAGGTATGAAGAAGTGGCGAAAAAGGGCAACACTAGGGTGGACTCCGACAAAGTTTTCGCACAAGTGTGCGAAAACTGCCATGGTCAGGACAGCATTGGGGGTGAAGTCAAGGAGGCGGAAGCCATATGTGTTCATAATATCACAGAAGAACTCCGAGAAGGGCGGGCAGAGCCCGCAATAGAAGAATAGAGGGAAGAACGGGTACCCATTTGGAGCCAACTCCGAGGCAGCGGCCGGGAGTACCCTCGTGCGCGGATGCGCACGCGTCTCCGTCGCCCAAAAGAGGTAGAAGTACTCCCTCAGCTCCTGCACGCCGAGCTGGGGGGTGAAGATCGCCCGCTCCTTCCGCAGCGCCGCGAGCCGCTGCACCTCGGCCGACTTCACACCCATGGCGGAGGTGGTGGGGAAAGTCGACGGCGTGCTGATGCTGGTGGCAATGGGGGGGGCGGAGCGCTGCTCTCTCGGCTTCGAGAAGAAGGGGGGAGCAGCGGAGTTTGTGAAGAAGGAGTAGCAGCTACCAGCGAGGGGGAACAAACTGCCTCTGTTTCCTCTGCTTATAAAGAGGGACGGGGCGGACGTTTCGGCCTTCCAAATAAACGACCACCCACGATCTCTCCCACGATGCTGCATTCAACGCGTGCCGTTATGGGAGAGCGCGGTGGATGCGGAGCAAGATTTGGCGCGGCCTAGCCCACGTGTGCCCCTGCCCTGTCTTGGGCCTGGCCCAACAGCGCTCGGCACCGTGTCTGGCCCAGGCCCGGGGGCTCCTGTCGGTGTACAAGAATAGGGGTACCCTAGTACCCCGAACTTGTGCACGGGGAGTTGCAGCACCCCGCGGCAAAGGCTTGCCGGGCGAACGCCAAGATCCCCCAAGGTTCCCTTGGAGCCATCCAAGAACAAAGTATTTAAGCTAAGGAGACAAGACCCCGGCAAGAGGAGCTTGCCGGGAAGGCCAACCAAGGCACTCCAAGGAACTTGCCGCGACGCGCCACGCGCTCCGGCAAGGCAACAAGGCCCCGGCAAGAGGAGCTTGCCGGGAAGACTAAATAAGGTACCCCGAGGCCCGGTAAGCGATGAGCTTCTGGACCCGGCAAGATAACAACAGCGGCAAGGCGCTTGCCGCGGCAGGCGGCCACTCTGCGCCCACGCTCCAGCACATCCACCAACATGTCGCTCTGGGGGCCTCTCCGGGCGCGCGTGGCGGGAGGCTGTGCAGCCAGCGGTGCGCAGTGGCATGCGAAGCTGACAAGATCGCCATCGTGGCGAACGGTGGCGCCCCTAACGGTCCTTTTCTGCACTGTTCGGGCGACTCAGACGGGCATTTAATGCCCTTGTCCCCTGCCGTCAGGGTTAGGTAGGGTGCACTGTACAAGCAACTGTATCAACTACCTCGCTTTTTACGTTTTTACCCTCCTCTGCGTTGCCACCTGTCGGTGACCCCTTTAGCGTATAAAAGGAGGCCCATGCGCAATGTAGAGGAGGTTCGGGGTTTTAGAGGTTCGGACAGTTTGCTTCGATTCATTCGTAGCCCAGAAAACATCACACTCTCTCGCTCGAGAGCAAGAACACCAGATAATCCAACCAGACAAGCAGCAGTAGGAGTGTTATCTCTCCGGAGAGCTCCGAAGCTGGGTAAACCGCTCGTGTGCCTCGCCTCGATCTGCTCTTCGTGCGACCTCCGCCCCCCGCCGAACCGAAAGGGGCCCGGTCCGCCGGCCCCATAGGTGTTCGTGGATCAGTTTCCCCGACAATCATATCCCTTTATTACCCACTTTTTATGCATTAGTTTCAACCTCAAATATTGCATGAGTAGGATCTGATAACATGTGGGTGTGGGAAGTAGTTGTTGAGGTAGGAACCTATTTTCTTTTATCAACCCTGGGTTTATATGTTATGATCTTATTGTTTTGCTATGCTCGTAGACGTGGATTGGTTTGTGAGATTCATGAAAGATGTGAGAGTTATATTAAACTAAGGGAAACTTAAGGTGGCTACATTAATACACATCTGGGTGGATTGGTTGTGGGCACCTGGGGAATCCAGTGTTGTCTAGGAGATCCCCGGGAACCTGTGTGATTATCCTATGGAATGCCACCCACGCTCAAAGGAATCATAAGATTATTCATGCTAGAAACTTCCGTGTGCAGCCACAAGCCATTATGGGCTCTGGCATAGTTGAGTAAGTTATGGGAATCCTTTCCATGATGGGCTAGCAGATGTAGGGGGTTGTAGGTGTACCAGCCTATCTATCGGTTATGGGGACCTCTTCGGAAAGACTATGTCCCGGTCATCCGTTTCTCAAACATCATGCAGTGCGAGAAATTCAGCAGAGGAGATCGAGTCTTGTGGGGAAAAGTGCGCAAACCTCTGCAGAGTGTATAAACAAATCATGGTTAGCCGTGTCCCCGGTTATGGACATCTTGAGTATCTGGTACTTGAATTATTGTTTGATCTCATCACTTTACTTAATGAATCTCTTGGGTTATTAATACTATTTTGGGATTGAGTTGGCGTTACCTTCTCAATAATGACATAAACTTTGTAGTAAAATAAAATATATTCCTTTGTTGTAGGGAAAATTAGCTTTATGCAAATGATATCCATAGAGACTCCACGAGCCAAATATGCATGTAGTGATAGTTGTTATCTGTTCATTGCTCTGTAGTGTTATCTTGCCATCATATTCCATGTGCTGACCTACACGGCTGCAACGTATCATGTTGTAGAATTTTCAAACAAAGAGTAAGGTGCGATAGGTCGTTGTCATGAACTCAGTTTTGTCGTGGAGTTGGGTGGACTCATTTATCTTCGAAGCTTCCGTAGTTATCTTAATTTAGATGGCCTTCAGCCATATTATTGTAATAAGTACTCTAGTTGAGACACTCGATGTAATAAGTGTGCGATTGAACTCTGCAATAAATCCTCGAGTACAGTGTGTGTCAGCAATACCGATCCAGGGATGACACTTAAGCACAGAGACTACGGTAATTATTGAAGAAGAAAGATGGGATGCCAACCGGGGCATCCCCAAGCTTAGATGCTTGAGTATCCTTGAAATATTTACTTGGGGTGCCTTGGGAATCCCCAAGATTTAACCCTTGCCTCTCCTTATTCTTCTCAGATCGGTAACTCCTCATTCTTCGAACACTTCATCCATACAAAACTTAACAAAAAACTTAGTGCGATTTGTTAGTATAGTAAAGCAAATTACTACCTTTAGGTACTGTTGTAAACTCATTCCAATTTTGTATTAGCATTATATATACTATATTCCAACTTCACCATGGTTCATACCCCCCGATACTACCCATAGATTCATCAAAATAAGCAAACAACAGATAGAAAACAGAATATGTCAACAATAGGACAGTCTGTAGCAATCTGGAACTTTCGTATACTTTTGTAACTTCAAAAATTCTAAAAAAAATTAGGACAATCTAAACAATTTGCAGAGAAGCACTATGTAAAAAATTCAAGATTTTATCATGCTCCAGTAAAAAATGAAAATTCAAATACTACAGCAAAAGTTTTTGTTTTTTCTACTGCACACACCAAATAAGCAATTTTAACATTCTAAAGCCAGACCTTGGCACATTACTTTTATAGTAAAATGGATATATACAAGGGGATACTTATTTTTGAGAAAATTCCATGAAAAATTCTACATTGTTTCCATGAGCATGAACACAAGTGTTCAAGTTTGACCCTCACTTCTCCAATGCATAACCTTCCAATCACTTCTCTTTTTGAAAAAGTTTTTAGGCATAAGAGGCAAGTAATTTTTTTGTATTTTCATTCTTTCAATATATTTTTATTTGTTTCACCCACAACTAAACAAAAACAAAAGGAAAAAATCTACTTAGTGAAGAAAGCAAACTAGCAAAGACGAGAATACCAACCCCACGCTATTGCTCCCCGGCAACAGCGCCAGAAAAGAGCTTGATAATCCCCAAGTGCAAGGAATCATCGTAGCAATTTCCAAAGGTGGAAGTGATAAGTATGGAGTGTCGAACCCGCAAGGAGCTAAAGGTAATATCAATATTCTCTCAAGTCCTATCTGCCACTGATACGACTCTACGTACACCAAACGTTTGCTTCCATCTAGAAAAGAGAAATAAAACTATGTTGTGGGTATGAAGAGGATAACTTTGCATGATATCAGAGAACTAAAATATAAATGTAGGTATTGTTAATATAAAGTTAGAATATATATAAATAGCGAGTGTGGAATAATGATGGATCGGTGTGCGGAATTGTCCTAAGCAATTGTTAACAAGATCGATGGTCTTCATTGCAATTTTATATGAGAGGGAGGCATAAGCTAACATACTTTCTCTTCTTGGATCATATGCACTTATGATTAGAACTCTAGCAAGCATGCGCAACTACTAAAGATCATTATGGTAAAAACCAACCATAGCATTAAAGTATAAAGCCCCTTTATCCCATACGCAACAACCCCCTTACTCAGGTTTAAGCTTTTGTCACTCTAGCAACCCACTATAAGCTAATCATGAACGTATTGCAACACCCTATAGCGGGAATACTTCACGTGTGTGCGGCACGGAAGGCACCATAGGACAGCACCAAAAAAACATACAACTCAAACCAATCTAGATAATCAATCAACCCAAAAGACAAAGGAAATCTACTCAAAACATCGTAGGATGGCAACACATCATTGGATCATAACATGTGGCATAAAGCACGATGTTTAAGTAGGGGATTACAGTGGGGTGCGGGAGAGTGGACGACGTAAAAGTGATGAGGATGGTGATATTGATGAAGACGATCACCGCGGCGATGGTTCCCCCGGTGGCACCCCGGCACCACCGAAAGAGAGGGGGAGAGAGTCTCCCCCTTGTGCTTCCTCCTCCATTGCCTCCCCACTAGATAGGGAGAGGTTCTCCCTCTGGTCCTTGGCCTCCATGGTGATGATGGCACCCTCCAGGATCCTCCTCCATGGCCTCCGGTGATGATGGCCCCCTCCGGAAGGGTGCCGGAGAGGGCCTAGAATGATTTTTTGTTGCTACAGAGGCTTGCAGCGGCGAAGCTTCTGATCTAGGTTTCGTTCTGGAGTTTTCTCAATTTATTGGAGTGTTTGGCGTCGAGGACAAGTCAAGGGGGCCCACGAGGCGATGACAAGGTAGGGGGCGCACCCTAGGGGGTGGGGGCCACCCTTGTGATTACCCTGGGGCTCCTCTCTGGTATCTTTTCGCTCATGTATTTTTTTACATTTTCCAAAAATATTCTCTATAAATTTTCAGCCCATTCCGAGAACTTCTATTTCTACACAAAAAACAACACCACGATAGTTCTGCTGAAACAACGTCAGTCTGAGTTAGTTCTAATCAATTCATACCAAAACCATATAAATTTTTATAAACATGGCATGAATACTTCATAAATTATAGATACGTCGGAGACATATCAGTGTATAGATTTCTATCAAATTGCCATGGTCTATCAAGTAATAAGGAACATGCTTGCATGGGTACCACATCCCAATCAACATAATCAGCATATGTAGCGATACTAAAATGCACACAAACAGTACATGTTACTTTAACCTTGCCGCTGTTGTTGAACCATTAGATGTAGTAAGGATGCGGATGGGGTCTTATGGTGAGAGACAGCTTCTCCACCATCTCCATGCTAGCCAACTTGTTGCAACTACCTCCATCAATGATGACGCGGACAGAACGCTCCTTCACAACTCCCTTTATATGGAACAAATTATGTCTCTGATTTTGCTCAGCTTGTGTTACATGCACACTCAAGACACGTTGAGCAGCTAAACTCTCATACCTGTCAGCATCTTTAGCAGCCATGTATTGCAGATCATGTTAGGAATCATTTTCACCGTGTTCTTCACTTTCAATAAGAGCCAAAGTCTCCTCATCATAGTCACTAGTGGACGCATACCCACCATCCTCAGTAACAATGATCACACGAGGAGATGGACAATTGCTCGCATAGTGACCACACCCTCGCAACTATGACATATAACATCATGTGTTCACCCTGTTGATGCCATGGATGAGGAAGAGCTCTGTGCAGGACCAGAAGGTGTGCTCCTGGAAGATAGTGATGGTGGTGCCGGTTTTCTTGTATCTCGGTTAGAGTTGGAGGCTGAAGTCGGTGGTGCTGCAGTAGGATGTGTGGAAGTAAAGGATGTACATGGTGTCCACGATGAAGATCGACCTGCAGAAAAATTAGTTTGCACCAATGATTGTCGATCTTGCACTTCACGTTCAGCTTTGCAAGCAAGATGGAATAAACAAGTGATATTATTATACTCCTTATACTCTAGAATGGTCTCAATCTCTCTATTTAATCCACCCATAAAACATGCAACCATAGCTTCATTATCCTCAACAATACCACATCTAATCATGCCAGTTTGTAATTCCTAATAATATTGTTCTACAGAATTTTTTCCTTGTCTTAAATGCTACAATTTTTGAAGTAATTCATGTTGATAATATGGTGGAACCCAACGAGTACGCATAGTAGTTTTCAAAGCAGCCCAAGTAGCTGAAATAGGATATAATCTACAATGTTCAGACCACCATACACATACAAAGCTAGTGAAAGCACGAACAGCAGCAGCAACAACATGTCTCTCCTCGGGATAATGTAAACATGTAAAACGTTGTTCAGTTTCTAACTCCCAAGTAAGATATATATCAGGAACATATCTACCCTAAAATGGTGGAATATTCAATTTTAGTTTAGTAATATGGTCATGATCTCATACCTGAGGTGGTGGTGCAGCAGCCCTACCGTTGCGATTATATGCATGAGGATGACCTGGTGGCGGTGGTGCTGGTGGTTGCACGTAGTTCTGATTTTGATCAACCGCATCCTCATAATATTCCTCCTCCACTACAGTAGTAGCAGGAGCTACAGTAGCATCAACAGCAGTAGTAGCGGCACCAGAAGTTTGTCCTGGCTCAAGAGGAACACGCTGCGCTCGCCCTGCTGGATCATGAAGTGGTGGTTGTTTATGTTGTTGCAATGGTGCAGCAAATGCGGGTGGTGGTTGTGGTAGACGCGCGAGTACTTCATCGAACATGGCATCCAACTTGGTGTCAATTGTCTTCTCAATTTCATCAATCCTCTCCACTGCCTTTCCAAAGCTAGCCATCACGTCTTCCACCTGTTGACCTATTGAAATTTATCATGAAGCTCCTTCTTTGTCATGTTCTCCTAGTCAATCTCATTGGCTTGTGGTCCTGCCATGGTTAGCAGCAATAGAAAACATACAAGAATATGATCCTATAGACTACTAGAAAGTGGTGGTGGTGGGGTGTCACAAATCTGTCAAGCAAATCTCAAATAATTACTAGTTCTTACCCAGCAGCAGGTCGTGATCGGCAACCGTTATAGTCAGAACTCTCAAAGCTTGGACAGAGCCATTGCCAGGTGGTGGCAAACACATGATGTAGATGTATGTGGAGCTGGGAAGGCTTATGATATGGTGGCTAAAATGTCAGCAATAATCAATTCAGAGATGGAAAGTTGAATAAACGCTCAAATAGTACTATGCTAGTCCTAGGCTAGACCGTGCTAGAGACGCGAGCCTAGAACACTAACAAAATCATGGCACTGCATGAAAACAAAGGAAAAGCACACTCTGAATTTTTTTCACTCTTTTGTTGCGCTCCTTTTTTTTTGCTGAAAATCACTATAATGGCAAGTGTCTCAAAACTCTTCCCAAGTCAAAATAATAGGATAAGCATGAAAAAATTGACTATTTTTCGGAAATCAGGGCAGTGACGACCAAAAAGTGCGATTAAAAAGCAGTATGATGGCACGTGTCTCAAAAGACTTAAAAGCCTAAAAACAGGATAGGAGAAAATATTTTCACCTGCTGAAATTTTGGCCTAAAAATGCCCGGGGTCTCCAGACTTTTTTTTCCGAAACCTAATCAGGCAAGGAAACACAAATCGGAAAATAGATGGATCTCGAAAACAAATCTAAGATGAATAGAACTGGATCGGTGGTGATATATGGACTTAATTGGTGGTGGTATATGTACTCAGATCAGTGGTGGTATATGCACTCGGATGGGTGGTGGTATATGAACTCGGATCAGTGGTGGTATATGGACTCAGAGAGGTGGCGGATACGCAGTGGTGGTATATGGCAGGGCTGATGATGATGGTGCGGCGGCGGCATGGCAACTTGTGACCAGAACTCGAAACTCTAAAAGACTAGACACTAACACCAGCACATGACACGATGATGCAACCGCAAATTCAACCAAGCAAAAACCCTAAAAAGATTATGCAAAGGCTCAGATTGGTTCGGATATGATGAACTAACCCTAATTTATTTGGCTTTTTTGTGTGGATTGTAGGTATGAAGAACAGACTCGATCTAAACTATGAAAAACTGCAAAATCTCACCGAGCAACCTGGAAATATGATACCACTTGATAGAGGCAAAGGTGTCCCGTCTTTCGATGAGAAGGTGATTATCATTTTGGAGGAGTAGACTTTGACGGTCTGACTAAAAATGTGCGAGGATGTCGCGCCTTAGCAATCGCTAAACCAACTCCAAGAGGTTATTGACCACGCCGGAGCACGACCAACCTAACCATGAAGGTCTATTTACTACAAGCAAATGAAGAACAAGCAAGAAACTAAGATTGCAATCTGGATATTGCGAATATAAGATAAAATCTTTATTGATCAAGGTGGGGTTCGGTGACATCTTGGTTTGGTCGTTGAACATAAACGAAGTACGCAAAGCTGCAGCTATGGCGAACTTTAATCTAAACAAAACCCAAAGTCTAAACGGTGCCCTAAGGGCTGTCTATATGGCGGAAGAAGGCGGAATTGTTTTGCCCTTGGAGGAGGGGTCTGAAACCAACCATAACTCTTGTTTGCCCACACATAGGGACTCTAAAAATAGCCTATACTCAAGTATTTCGAAATTACATGGGCCTAGCCCAATAATAAGGTGACGCAACTCCAATAATAGCTTCTGGACTAAATTTATGAAGTGACATCTTGTATATTTCGTCCAAGGCTTCATGCACTCATTATGGTGGCTTCAAAGTCCCTAAATCATCACTTGTAATTCCATTCTTGTTACCCTTGCGCATGCCATCATCTCCATGCTTGATCTTGCTCCAATGTTCATCCTTCTTGTCCAAGCTAGGGCCTTCATTTGTAAGCAAGACAAATGTATCCAATTTAGGCATCATCATATTCTCATGAAAATTAGAATCATTACCAAGTAACTAAAGTATCTGGTAATTTAATTGCGTGCGCGAGCTCTAGTAATTGGTCCAGTATGTGGGTTGTGGATGTAACAATGGTATTGATGTCCTCATCGGGTCAATGATGGTATACCAACTTATTTATTCTAAGCAGATAGGATAACAAATAAAGTATTAATAGTAGGCTATCAAAAACAGGCTATGCATCGTAATAGGAGCTACCAGAACAACAACAATACAAAATCTAATGCAATAATAAGAGAGAAATAATGGGCGATATATGGATGATCAAGGGGGTTTTGCTTGCCTGGAAGCTTTGTTGAGAAGAAAGGGTCGTCGTGGATGTAGTCATACTGGGGCTCACCGGCAGTTTTGTGGTCTACCCAAAGAATAGATGAGAGGGGGAAACGGATAAACAATGGAGTAATCAAATGCAACACAATGCATGCCATTAGAAAATGTGGTGTTGATGTGACCTAATGCAATTCTAAGCATCTTAAAATAAGAGGGAAAACATTTGGTAATATTTCCCAGCTCCAAGTATTTTTTGGTATATTGATTTTCATTATGTTAGAGGGGTGTGGCAGGTATGTGGATGTCATATTCGGATTCATTATATTTTTCTAAGCAACTTTCATATACAAATCATTTTCATCTAAGTTACGGTTTATGTTCTATGAATTTCCAAAATTCTATTGATTTTCTGAACTTAAACTAATTCGAAATATTAAATAGTTGAATTGCAAGATACAACTAGAAGTTTACCCAACCAGGAGTTGCGTGAGGGTGACAGACGGGTCTAGTTAACTGCTTAGTCAGTAGTTGACTAATCAAACTGTCCAGGGGCCACACCTGTCATAAACTGATTGTTTAATTGATTTTAGTTATTCAGATTAATTTCCAACATGACCCATGTCATAGTCTATTAATTAAACTAAACAAATAATTTGATTAGCCTAATTAGTTTTACAGGGCCCACCCATTGGCCAGGGGCACAAGCCAGCCCCTCTGGTTGGGCACACGCGCACAGAGAGGGCTCGGCTATGGCCTTGGCGGCGGTGCACGGGGGTAAGCAAAGCGATGGGCTTGATCAGCGCGGCCGATGACAGGCGAGTAGCGGCAGGCGGCATTGAGCCTAGCCGTGGGCGACAACGGCAGTAGGAAGCGACAAAAACAGTAAGCAGCAGTGACAACACAATAAAGCAGCAGCATCTAGCAAGCATCAGCAGCAGTAGTGGTGCTGGAGGGAGTAGCGGGTGTGTGGCTTTGCGGGCGCGTGCGTGAGGCCGGCCGGGTGCGGCCTAGAAGTAGGCACACGCGATGGGAACAGCTGGAGCTCCAGCGCAGACATGGGCGAGCATGGGGGTGGCGGCACGGTGACAAATCGAAGGGTTAAATGAGGGGAATTGGCGCGGCTCAATGAGGGGAGGGTCAGGGACATGCTCAAGTGGGTTGGGGAAGTCCGATGGCGCGGATCCATGGCAGGGACAATGGCGGGCGTCGATGAAGAAGACCAATGATGGCAAGCACACGGTGGTTGCCCACACGACACAATGTGCCTAGTAGAAGGATATGTCCATGGCGTAGCTTCTAAACATCTTTTCATGCGCCTGGGAGGTCGGTGGCCGCAACGTCGGTGATGGCCATGGCAGGTGCGGCGCGGTGGGGTACTATGAGGGAGAGAGCGAGGGAAGGGGAGAGAGATGTGGATGCTAGGGTTGTCCACCGCGTCTGGGAGGGTCTTATACATCTCGGGGATCCACAGGATGATCGACGCAGCGATATCCGCGGTGTGGACTGGCACACGACGGCCAGCGTGCCCCTGACGAGCAGAGGTTGAAGAAGGGGCACTGGTGGACTAGGTTGTGCACTATTCCAATGGGCTAAAGTGCACAGTGGCTTCTTTCCGTTTAATCTTTTCCTTTTGTTTTTGTTCTGTCTTATTTATTTCTCCACTATTTTGTATTTAGTTGGTCCACCAAATGAATTTTGCTATATATGGAACTTGGCACACAAATCATGTACAATATTGTGGTGTTTCACAAAAAGTCTCAAAGCATTTGGTAAATTTTATATATTTTTAAAAATTCAAAAGGTCAATTATTATGTTTGTATTTACTAACTATTGCGACGCTAGTGGTAATGGCATAGAAGGTGTGTTAATGCAAGAGAAGTGGCGAATCATAGACTTTAGCGAGAAACTTTCTGACAAGGAGTTATATGCTTTAGTGAGAGTCTTTCATGTGTGGGAACATTATCTTTGCTCTTGTAAATTTATCATCCATACGGATCATGAGATGCTTAAATAACTTAAGGGTCAAACAAAATTGAACAAGCAACATGCCAAATGGAGTGAGTTCATTGAGTCATTTCCTTATGTGATCAAGGATATCAAGGGTATGGAAAATGTTATGGAGGATCCTCTTTCCCGCAAATGCATGCTAGAAATCACCTTGAATTGAATGCCATAGGATTTGAGTGCATCAAAGACTTGTATGCGCAAGATGTTTCATTTGCTATTACTTATGCAAAATGCCTAAAGCATACATATTGCAAGCTATATTGTATCAAGTATGATTATCTAATGCGAGCTAGCAAGCTTTGTATCCCCGAGTCTTCTCTTCATTTGTTGCTTTTGCAATATGCTCACGGCGGAGGACTATAGGACACTTTGGACGTGACAAGACATTCGCAACAATCTTCAAGAACTACTTTTTTCCCAACATGTTTCGTGTCATCTCGCGTTAAACTAACCAATGCTCTACATGTCGCAAAGCTAAGTCTACCGCTCAATCCCATGGTCTCTATATGCCACTTCCTATTCCCTAACACCCATGGGAAGACATTAGTATCGATTTTGTGCTTGGTTTGCCACAAACTCAAAATGTGATATAGGCAAAGGTGTCTCGTCTTTTGATGAGATGATGGCTATCATTTTTGGTGGAGCAGACTTTGACAATCCGACTACGAACGTGCGAGGACGTCGTGGCTTAGCAATCGCTAAACTAACTCCGAGAGGTTAGTCACCACACCGGAGCACGATCAACCTGACCACGAGGATCTATTTCCTGCAAGAAAATGAAGCACAAGCAAGAAACTGATACTGCAATCTAGATATTGTGAATATAAGAGGAAAGCTTTATTGATCAAGGTGGGGTTTTGTGACGTCTTGGTCTGGTCGTTGAACACAAATGAAGTATGCGAAGTTGCATCTATGGCGAACTTTAATATAAACAAAACCCAAAGTCTAAACGACGCCCTAAGGGTTGTATATATGGAGGAAGAGGGGAAATCTCGTGGCCCCTTGGAGGAGGGGTCCGAAACCAATCCTAACTCTGTTTTCCCCACACATACGGACTCTAAAAACAGCCTATACTTTAGTATTTCAAAATTACATGGGCATGGCCTAATAATAAGGTGACACATCACCTATAATAGCCTCTAGACGAAATATATGAAGTGGCATCTTCTATATTTTGCCCAAGGCTTCATGCACTCATTATGGTGGCTTCAAAGTCCTGAAATCATCACTTGTAACTCTATTCTTGTTCCCCTTGCACATGCCATCATCCCCATGCTTGATCTTGCTCCAATGTTCATCCTTCTTGTCCAAGCTAGGCCCTTCATTTGTATGCAAGACAAATGTATCCAATTTAGGCAGCATCATATTCTCATGAACATTGGAATCATTACCAAGAAACGAAAGTACCTGGTAATTTAATTGGCATGCGCGAGCTCTAGTAATTGGTCCAGTATGTATAGCAGGAGGGAATGTGGGTGTAACAATGGTATTGATGTCCTCATCAAAACGAAAAAGATTCGGTATTTGTTGTTGGGGACCATTTCTCTAAGATGGCGCATTTCATTCTGTGCAACAAGATAGACAATGCTTCACATGTTGCAAATCTATTTTGTAGGGAAATCTTGCATCTACATGGAGTGCCCAAGACTATTGTGTCGAAATGCGACGTCAAGTTCCTTAGCTACTTTTGGAAGACCTTATGCGCCAAGCTCGGAATCAAGCTACTCTTCTCATCAGCATACCACTCACAAACCAAGGGCCAAACGGAGGTCACCAACCAGATGCTATGTACTCTCCTCTGCGTGTTGATAAAGAAGAACATTAAGGAGTGGGAGGAATGCTTACCCATCGCCGAGTGCGCCTACAATCGATCAACACACTCTACTACCAGCAAGTCCCCATTTGCGGTCATCTATGGATTCAACACGTTGTCCCCATTCGACATTCTACCACTACCACTACAGGAGTGCATCAACATGGAGGCGAGTGCACGAGCGAGCTATCTCAAGAAGGTACACGAAGATACAAGGCACACCATCGAGCGCCAAGTACAACGCATCGCGACCAAGATCAACATCAACAAGCACCCCATGGTTTTCAACGCCGGAGATCTTGTGTGGCTACACCTACATAAAAACCGAATCCCCAACGAATGCAAGTCCAAATTACTACCTTGCATCGATGGATAGTTCAAGGTGCTAGCACGCTACAACAATGATGCATACAAGATCGACATTCCACACGACAAGTACAACATTAGCAACATCTTCAATGTCAAGGTACTTGATCCGAGGTCAGATCTTTCCCAAGGGGATGAGATGATGCGAAGCATCCTGCAGTCATCCCCATAGACCAAACTTCGTCTCCCCAAGTGAAAAGTTGACCAATGACACGAGAACATGAAAAAGCTCTCGAGGCCAAGGTGACATCTCTCCTTAGTGACATTCCATAGGACCCATGTGAGACATGGCTACTACCTCAATCCAGAATGGTGTGTGTGCTTAGATACTAAGAAGATTATCTAGGAGATGTTCGGATGAAGACCAAGTCCCCAAGTACATGGACAAAGAGGCTCAAGGAGAGGAACCGCTGGAATGCTACAGGACCCGGACATCCGGCCCCTGACGGGTGCAACTATAGCAGAAAGTCAGCGGATGCGAAGCTACAAGACCAGGACATCTGGCCTAACGTGAGCAGCCAGACATCCGGCCCCCACCCGGGAATCCATCCTAAAACCTACAGAAGCTGGATCGAAGCCAACCCAGACATTCGGCCGTGACCCCGGACATCCGACTCACCCCGAAGCCCCGGCCATCCGGCTCCTAGCCCGGACGTCCAGCACCTACGCGTGCCTAAATGGGTCGGAGGCCCTTGTAAACCCCCTTATCCCCTCCTACCTCGTGGACTATATAAGGACCTCCCCCCCTCCTAGCTAAGGTTAGCAAAGGTTCATTTGAGATAGAGCTTCGCTCATCCACTTACCACTCCCATGGAGTTCAAGGACTCCATGTGAGAAGATCCCCCAAGTGCATTCAATACCCCTTCATGGAAATATCATTCTAGGTTTCATGACCTCTCTCCTTCAAGGATTGGGATGAACTAGCTACCCGTTGTATCCTGTTGTGTTGACTTTTGATCTTGTATCTCCTTATGTGCATGTGGATTTAGCATATGTGTGATTGGATCTTGTCTCTTTGTGTGTTCATCTTGTGTTTCTCTTGATTTTCCTCTCTTTTCCCCTCCAAGTGTGAAAAGATCGACCATTAGGGTTCCACCCTACATCACAAAAGAGATTCAACGACAAGTACAACATCTCATGGAATCGGGTATGTACGCAAGAGCTTAAGTCCATGTGTCGTTCCGGTCATACTTGTGGCTTAGAAAGATGGTAGTTTCTGCATGTGTTTTGATTTTTGTCCCATTAATGCTATCTTTCGGTATCATCTCCCCATTCCACACCTAGATGACATGCTAGATGAAATTAGTGGTGCCACCATTTTCTCAAAATTGAACTTAAAAGTGGCTACTATCAAATTCTCATGCAATAAGGTCATGAATAGAAAACGTCTTTCAAAACAAAATTTGGTCTATATGAATTGTTGGTTCTGCCTATGGGATTATCTCAAGCGCCTAGCACTTTTATGAGAGTCATGCACTATGTTCTTCAAAAAATCATTGGCATTTGCGTTGTGGTCTAATTAGATGATATTCTTATCTTTAGGCAATCTCTTGAGGATCATGTCACACATCTTAGAGACATCTTGCAAGTTCTTAGAAATGAGCGCCTTCATGCAAACATGTAAAAATACACTTTTGGTGTTAACAAGCTTGTTTTCTTGGGTTTTGTACTCTCTTCTAAGGGTGTTCAAGTTGATGAGTCTAAAATTGATGCTATTAAAACTTGGCCACAACCAACCAATCTCGCTCAAGTGCGTAGTTTCATTGGCCTAGCAAGATTTTACCATCGCTTTTTTAAAGATTTTAGCAACGTTGCTTCACCTTTACATGCTTTGAGTAAGAAGAATGTGCCTTTTGTTTGGGGACCTCCCCAAGATACCGCAATTAATGAGCTTAAATCTTTGCTTACACATGCTCCAATACTTGTATTGCCTAATTTTGACAAAACTTTTGAACTGGATTGTGACGCTAGTGGCAATGGTATAGGTGGCATGTTAATGTAAGAAAAGTGACCCATTTCATATTCTAGTGAGAAACTTTCTTGTGCACAACTTAACTACCCTATATTTGACGAAGAATTGTATGCTTTGGTTCGAGTCTTGCATGTGTGGGAGCATTACCATAGACCACATGAGTTTGTCATACACACCGATCACAAGACACTTAAGTACCTTAAAGGTCCAACCAAGTTGAATAAAAGACATGCCAAATGGAGTGAATTTATTGAATTGTTTCCTTGTGTAAGCAAGTACATTAAGGGTAAAGAAAATGTTGTTGCGGATGCTCTTTCCCGCAAGTGCAGTTAGTTACTAAACGTGAATTGAATGTTATTGGCTTTGAGCACATTAAATATTTAGGCCCCGTTTCTAGCTACAAAATCGCAATAGAGATAGTATTCAAATGGCTGGCTGGCTGCGTGCACTCGCACTGCAGACAGCTACTACCTCTGTCCTGGTTTATTGGTCCCCATTGTAATCTATGCCAAATTTTGACCATAAATTTAACTAACAAAATATTCACTCATGTCAATAAAAATTATATCGTTGGTTTTTAACGATATAATTTTTATTGACATGCATAAACATTTTGTCAGTTAAATTTTGGTCAAAATTTAGCACAAATTACAAAGGGGACTAATACACCAGGACAGAGATAGTAGGTAGCTACCAGTGTTTGAATAACTCGGCAGCAATACTGTGTTTCGCGACAACAGCCAAACATGTTCTAAGTATTGTGAATACTTCAAAATACTCTATTATGGTAAAATCATGTTATCTCATACCTATAGGCAAAATTACTATAGTTTTTGATACTTTGGTTTATATAATACGTTGCTAACGAACACAAAATTATATGCACATGATCCTTCGTTTGTGATTCCTTATGCCAAATGTCAAGCTAACACTTACTGGGGCGATACTATCTTAAGGATGGCTATCTTATGTGAGCTAACAAACTTTGTCTACTCGGGTCTTTTTTCGTTTGTTACTTTTGCAAAAGGCTCACGGCAGAGGACTTTGTCAGCCAGTGGGAACCAGGGTACCACGGGCCACCTGCCTACAGCCCAGGAAGGGCCCCTAGTTCCAACTCATGGGGCAGCCCAACAGTGGGTGCCGTGAAGCCAGCAGCCTTGCGAGGGCCCTGCCCGCGAGGGGCTTCTCCTATGAAGGACTTCATCGAAACTACCATCACGGCGAGCGGACTTGTCAGGCCTCCCTCGTGATACGCCCTCCCTCAAGGCCTTTCGAGGAGCCACACCGGGCGGGTGCCACCCAACACATGGGTGACCTCGTCTAGGCAGGCGCCAGCCTGCGCGGCCAGGACAGTGTCCCCTGCGGTGCTAAGGGAGCGGTTGTGCCTACCTGCCTCAAAGCAAGTCCCAAAGGTTTCCCATTCGGTGATAGAAGACCAAGACGGTGGCGCGGAAGGATGAAGGTCATCATGGAGCCCCTGGCGCGTCATGGATAAGCACTTTAGTAGGCGAAGACTACCTTTTGTTAGGAGGAGCACCGGTGCATATCCCCCTTCGAATTTTCGCCTTGGGCCTTTTCCGCTCATATTTTTGGGGAAGAGGCCAAGGCATCTATATAAGAGACAGAGCAGCCAGCGTAGCAAGGGATCGACTCCTACTCAAACCCTGGCGCAATTGCTAAACCCTGAAGAGCTTCGCCTCATATTTTAGCTCACACAACACTGTCCATCAGCAATACAACAAAGCAGGAGTAGGGTATTACACCGCGCGGTGGCCAGAACCTGGGTAGCTCGTTGGGTCCTCATCGCGCCTAGCTTGTAGGCTCGTAGACGCAAACCCAGGCCCCCAGAGCTCGAATAAGGATTTTGGAGGATTTGCCGCTGCTCAGAATCAATCCCCTGACATTTGGTGCGCCAAGTAGGAGGGTTGGTTTTCCTGCCTCAAGCTTCAGCACCGCCATGGCCGACGCTCGACACGCCCGCACCCAGCGTCGGGCCAACCACATACAAATGTAACCCATCGTCCCTCGCGTCTGCCGCGCTCGCGCGACCAACATAGGCACGGAGCCAAAGATGGGCTCCTCCTATGACCACCCTTCAGTCGGACAACACCTGCAGCTACAGCCGCCCACGCGCATGGCCACGGCGACCTCACTCGCCCGCCGTGACCCGCCGGCCGCGGAATTTATAGTCGACATGGCACAGGAGCTGTTGCGCTACCGCCCCACCGAGGATGGCTACGATGCCTGGCTCTCCTGCATCACCGAGCTCATCAACATTGTCGAAGATGCCCCGGCGCCATCATTGCAACTCCTGGACAGAGATTATGACGCCCCCGATTCAATCGTACACTAATCATGCACGCAAACGTGTACGATCAAGATCAGGGACTCACGGGAAGATATCACAACACAACTCTATAAATAAAATAAGTCATACAAGCATCATATTACAAGCCAGGGGCCTCGAGGGCTCAAATACAAAAGCTCGATCATAGACGAGTCAGCGGAAGCAACCATATCTGAGTACAGACATAAGTTAAACAAGTTTGCCTTAAGAAGGCTAGCACAAACTAGGATACAAATCGAAAGAGGCGCAGGCCTCCTGCCTGGGATCCTCCTAAACTACTCCTGGTCGTCGTGAGCGGGCTGCACGTAGTAGTAGGCACCTCCCGAGTAGTAGTAGTCGTCGTCGACAGTGGCGTCTGGCTCCTGGGCTCCAACATCTGGTCGCAGCAATCGAGTATAGAAAGGGGGAAAAGTGGGAGCAAAGTAACCATGAGTACTCATCCAAAGTACTCGCAAGCAAGGAACTACACTACATATGTATGCATTGGTATCAAATGGAATAAGGGTATCATATGTGGACTGAACTGCAGAAAGCCGAAATAAGAGGGGGATAGCTAGTCCTTTCGAAGACTACGCTTCTAGTAACCTCCATCTTGCAGCAGGAGAAGAGAGTAGATGGTAAGTTCACCAAGTAACATCGCATAGCATAACCCTAACCGATGATCCTCCCCTCGTCGCCCTGTGAGAGAGCGACCACCATTTGTATCTGGCACTTGGAAGGGTGTCTTTTATTAAGTATCCGGTTCTAGTTGTCATAAGGTCAAGGTACAACTCCGGGTCGTACCGAGGGACACGGCTATTCGAATAGATCAACTTCCCTGTAGGGGTGCACCACATAACCCAACACGCTCGATCCCATTTGGCCGGACACACTTTCCTAGGTCATGCCTGGCCTCGGAAGATCAACACGTCGTAGCCCTACCTAGGCACAACAGAGAGGTCAGCACACCGGTCTAAATCCTATGGCGCAGGGGTCTGGGCCCATCGTCGTCTACACACTTGCATGTTGCAAACGTGGCCGGAGAGCAGACCTAACAACCTCCATTACAAAGGAAGTTGCGTTACGCGGTCCAACCCGGCACGCGCCGCTCAGTCGCTAACGTCACGAAGGCTTCAGCTGATACCATGACGTCGAGTGCCCATAACTGTCCCAGCGTAGATGGTTAGTGCGTATAGGCCAGTAGCCAGACTCAGATCAAATACCAAGATCTCGTTAAGCGTGTTATCTGGAAATAACCACGGACGCCGACCAGGGCCAGGCCCACCTCTCTCCTAGGTGGTCTCAACCTGCCCTGTCGCTCCGCCACAAAGATCCACCTAGAGGGCCGTCGGGACAAAGGTCCTTTCAGCCCCCAATCCATGAATCACTCGCGGGTACTCCTCGAGCCAACCCGACTTTAGTCATCACATGTATCATGTATAAAGCATATAGTATATACCTGTGATCACCTTCCGAGTGATCATGGCCCAATAGTATAGCATGGCAGATGGACAAGAATGTAGGGCCACTGATGATAAACTAGCATCCTATACTAAGCATTAGGATTTCAGGTAAAGGTAACAACAGTAATAGCAAGGACAGGCTATGCATCAGGATAGGATTAACGGAAAGCAGTAACATGCTACACTACTCTAATGCAAGAAGTAGATAGAAGAGTAGGCAATATCTGGTGATCAAAGGGGGGGCTTTCCTGGTTGCTCTAGCAAGAGAGAGGGGTCGTCAACACCGTAGTCGTACTAGGTAGCAGCGACGTCGGTCTCGGTGTCTAGCCAGAGAAGAGGGGGGAAAAACAATAAATATAATGCAAACAAATGCATGACGATGCATGACATGACAAAGCGTGATGCTAGGTGTGCCCTTATGCAGTACGAGGTGGTACCGGTGAAGGGGGGAAACATCCGGGAAAGTATTCCCGGGGTTTCGCATTTTCGGACAGATGAACAGGAGGGGGAAAGTTGTGTGTTTGCTATGCTAGGGATGCGTGGCGGACGAACGGGCTGCATATCCAGATTCGTCTCGTCGTTCTGAGCAACTTTCATATATAAATTATTTTCATCCGAGTTACGGTTTATTTTATATGATTTTTTTGAAGTTTAAAACAATTTCTAGAATTTCTTATTTATTTTTTATTAAAAAATCAGTAGTTAAAAAACTGGGTGCACCCGGTGCAGTGCACCAGAGATGCACCAGACAGGCTGACCAGTGGGTCCAATCAACTGCCTAGTCAGCAGTTGACTGGTCAGTGTTGACTGGTCAACATGGTCAAGCGGGCCAGCATGTCATAGACTTATTTTTAACAGTTTTATTCATTTATTTGATTTAGGAGGGGGTTAGCAATTAGGGGATTAGTCCCTAATTAAACCTGGCTGGGCCCTAGTGGGCAGCGGCCCAGCTGGACACACACACGTGCACATGACGCCCCGGCCACGGCTGTGCCTGCGCACAGGAGGCGTCGGCGGCCAGGACGGTGAAGGCGCCGACGGTTGGCGGTCACGGTGGCCAGGAGGCCCCAGCGCGGGTGGAAGGCGGCAGAGCCCCCTGCGCTGGCGGGCGCGGGCGAGCTGCTTCGGCGGGCACGCGTAGTAAGCGCCGGTAGCCTGAGCTAAAGCAGGGAGCGGCGGGAGTGACGAGCAGCGCCAGGTGCGGCCGGCGACAGGCGGTCTGGGCACGGGGTTGTGGGATAGGGCGCAGCGGCGCGGAAGGTGCGGCCGGGAACCAGCGGGGGAGGGGAGGGAACGCGCGGGCGGCCCAGCTGGGAAGCACGCCGGTGGTCGCGGTGCAGCAGTTGCAGTACGCAGGCAGCAGCGGTACAGCGAGCGCGGGCAAACGAGGCACAAGCGCGACGCGGGAGCGGGGCCAGTGTGTGCACGCGGGGCTGGCCGGCGCGGGCTGGCGGCCTCCGACAAGCAGTGAGGCGCGGCCAGGCGATGGGTGGGCGCGAGGCGGGGGGACAGAAACGGCGGCCGTGAGGGCCATCAGCGGCGGAAGGGGCCAGAGATCGTCGAGCTCATAGGCCCGAGCTCGAACGGGAGTAACTAGGGGTGCGGGCTGCACCGTAAGGGTGCTCTGAGCATGTCTGCCTGCTCAGACGACCACGAGAGGGACGACAGCGTTGGCAGCAAGGGCGGCGGCGGCGAAAAGCTTCGGTCGTACGGCACAAAATCGACGGGAAAACAAAGGGGAAATCGAAGGGAGCTCACAACAGGGTTGTAGGGCAAGTCAGTGTGCTCGGGGATGCGTCGGGGATGGACTGGAGTAGCGGCAAACGATGGCGGACGGAGACGAAGTAAGCGAAGATGACCAAGTCGATGGCGAGCGTATGAGACGTCCCGGCTCGATTCGATGCTTGGGATAGACGGAGTTGAGGGTGGTGGTCCTCCTGGACATCTTCTCAGGCGACAGGGAGGCCGGTGGCCATGACGATGACAATGGCCATGGAGGGCGTCGTTCAGTTGTATGTTGCGGAGGAAAGAACGGCGCGAGGGAGGAGAAGGGAGAGGGCTAGGGTTTGCTAGGGGGTCAGGGCAGCCTTGCATATGACGGGTGTGTGATGGATGGCCGGCACGTGGCCGATCTGTGATGTGGTCGAGCACACGGCGACCACCCAGCCCCTGGTGAGCAGTAGGAAGAAGAAGCAGGTGGGGATGGTGGGCTGGGCCGTTTTGTTTAAATGGGCCAAGGTGCCCAGTAGGTTTAGGTCTCTTGTTTTACTTTTAATTTTCCCTTTTCATTTTACCTTAGTTTTAGATTTATTATAGTCTTGTAATATACTATATTTAACTCCTAAATTAGTGTCATGGTCTAGCACTCTGCCACAAAAAGGTTGGGCCCCCAAATAAAATAGTTTAACAATTTAATATTTATAGAAGGCATTATTTCAATTGTTATAGCCAATGTTTTAGTTATTTTGGAGCATTTACATACTTTATAAAAATGTGGCTTCATCACCATAATTACCTATGCATTATATGTCACCTCTAGAACACTTTAGTTTTGATTTTCGAAAGCTTTTATTGTTTGACTTTATTTTAAATTTTGTATTCGAACGGAATTTGAATCAATGTGATATTAGCAACCGTAATTGTGGTGATGTGGCATCATTAGTAGGGGATTACTGTAGCCTGATTATCCGGACGTCACAGAGATCAAGGCAGTTAATAAGTCTTAAGGGTCCATTGGTTTCGGCCCTAATGTGTGGTAGTAGCTGTTCATGAATCACAAACACAGAACTCAGTTCCTAAGGATGGCTTTAATGAAACAACCCACCATGTACCCGCTACAGGGCCCGATTTGAAGAGCAGCTTGCACCTACGTGTTCCGGGGAGTGACGCGCATCCGATGGAGCAAACAACGGAGGCGGGGTGGCCAGAGTTGAGCATGGTGTCGAGTGTTGCGGCGGCCGGAGTTCGGCTTAGCGCGGGCGAGGCGCTACGCTTGGCTGACGAGCGAGCTAAGCAGCGGGGTGGACTCTTGGGAGCCCCAGGAGCACGCTGGTGCTAGTGGACCGAGCGGAGGTGCTCAAGAGCGATGACCTCATCGATCATGGCAGACGGCGGCGCTCAGGACTCGCGGGGCGGTGGCTAGCAGGCAAATTAGAGCACGGGGTGAGGGGAAAGACGGAGGATCTCAGAATGCTTCAGACGGAGCCAGCGGCAAGGGTGGGGATGCACTGGAGCCCGTGAACACATGGCGGCGAGCAGCGGGCAGAGGCGATGAAGGAGAGCCTGATGGCGTCACTTGAGGGCGTCCGAGGTCTTGATCTTTGACCTGGTGAAGTAGTGCTTGTCGGCGGAGCTTTGGAAAATGCTACGACGGTGGTTCATCGACAGTGGCTACACGTACGGCTGCGGCGTGCTCTCGGTGGTGCTCGAAGTGCGCGTGGAGCAGGGCTAGAGAGGCACCAGAGAGATGGGGGAGTGAGGGTGAAGGTGTTGGGCGTCTCTGTGTCGCGGTTTGAGGGCCCAGGAGGCTGCCACGGTGAAGCTGGAGGTGGAGGACTCTGCGTGCGTGCGTGCGACTTCGCCTGTGCCTACTGGCAAAGGTTGAAGATGACCTCGGCGCCCTTGGTGGGCTGGGCCAGCAACGGTGTTGGGCTGCTACAGGTGCAGGTAAGCTGGGCCAGGTGTTCCTTCTTTTTCACATTTCTTTTTCTGTTTTCTAATGTTTCAATTCTATTTTGATTTGATTCACAGACCAAATCATTTTAGTAGCTTCTGAAAATATTTATGTGGCTTGATAAAATATATTCAAAGCCACTCACACATTTTCAGGATTATTGGATTCATATTCTATATATAGCAAATATAAATCCAATGCTAATAGTTATTGCATTAACTCCAGATGCCCAAAATAAATATTTATGAGCTCCTAAAAATATTGGTTTGGATTTTATCTCTGGCCAATATTTTCAGAGAGAAACATGAACATTTTCTTGGACTTATATGAAGCATTTTTATCTTGATCATTTTTTTAAAGGATTCTGAGGCTTCAAAAATTCCTCAATTCAAATTTCATTTGAATTTAAACATGTTGAAACAACCAAGCTAGTCCAAGGCCAAGGCAAAGCTAGGGATGTGATAAATCACCCCCATTAAACAAGAATCTCGTCCCGAGATTCAAGAC
>NC_057797.1:335937851-335939426 GCF_018294505.1 Triticum aestivum
TCTTTAGGCAATCTCTTGAGGATCATGTCACACATCTTAGAGACATCTTGCAAGTTCTTAGAAATGAGCGCCTTCATGCAAACATGTAAAAATACACTTTTGGTGTTAACAAGCTTGTTTTCTTGGGTTTTGTACTCTCTTCTAAGGGTGTTCAAGTTGATGAGTCTAAAATTGATGCTATTAAAACTTGGCCACAACCAACCAATCTCGCTCAAGTGCGTAGTTTCATTGGCCTAGCAAGATTTTACCATCGCTTTTTTAAAGATTTTAGCAACGTTGCTTCACCTTTACATGCTTTGAGTAAGAAGAATGTGCCTTTTGTTTGGGGACCTCCCCAAGATACCGCAATTAATGAGCTTAAATCTTTGCTTACACATGCTCCAATACTTGTATTGCCTAATTTTGACAAAACTTTTGAACTGGATTGTGACGCTAGTGGCAATGGTATAGGTGGCATGTTAATGTAAGAAAAGTGACCCATTTCATATTCTAGTGAGAAACTTTCTTGTGCACAACTTAACTACCCTATATTTGACGAAGAATTGTATGCTTTGGTTCGAGTCTTGCATGTGTGGGAGCATTACCATAGACCACATGAGTTTGTCATACACACCGATCACAAGACACTTAAGTACCTTAAAGGTCCAACCAAGTTGAATAAAAGACATGCCAAATGGAGTGAATTTATTGAATTGTTTCCTTGTGTAAGCAAGTACATTAAGGGTAAAGAAAATGTTGTTGCGGATGCTCTTTCCCGCAAGTGCAGTTAGTTACTAAACGTGAATTGAATGTTATTGGCTTTGAGCACATTAAATATTTAGGCCCCGTTTCTAGCTACAAAATCGCAATAGAGATAGTATTCAAATGGCTGGCTGGCTGCGTGCACTCGCACTGCAGACAGCTACTACCTCTGTCCTGGTTTATTGGTCCCCATTGTAATCTATGCCAAATTTTGACCATAAATTTAACTAACAAAATATTCACTCATGTCAATAAAAATTATATCGTTGGTTTTTAACGATATAATTTTTATTGACATGCATAAACATTTTGTCAGTTAAATTTTGGTCAAAATTTAGCACAAATTACAAAGGGGACTAATACACCAGGACAGAGATAGTAGGTAGCTACCAGTGTTTGAATAACTCGGCAGCAATACTGTGTTTCGCGACAACAGCCAAACATGTTCTAAGTATTGTGAATACTTCAAAATACTCTATTATGGTAAAATCATGTTATCTCATACCTATAGGCAAAATTACTATAGTTTTTGATACTTTGGTTTATATAATACGTTGCTAACGAACACAAAATTATATGCACATGATCCTTCGTTTGTGATTCCTTATGCCAAATGTCAAGCTAACACTTACTGGGGCGATACTATCTTAAGGATGGCTATCTTATGTGAGCTAACAAACTTTGTCTACTCGGGTCTTTTTTCGTTTGTTACTTTTGCAAAAGGCTCACGGCAGAGGACTTTGTCAGCCAGTGGGAACCAGGGTACCACGGGCCACCTGCCTACAGCCCAGGAAGGGCCCCTAGTTCCAACTCATGGGGCAGCCCAACAGTGGG
>NC_057797.1:335939913-336002270 GCF_018294505.1 Triticum aestivum
GCCGTGAAGCCAGCAGCCTTGCGAGGGCCCTGCCCGCGAGGGGCTTCTCCTATGAAGGACTTCATCGAAACTACCATCACGGCGAGCGGACTTGTCAGGCCTCCCTCGTGATACGCCCTCCCTCAAGGCCTTTCGAGGAGCCACACCGGGCGGGTGCCACCCAACACATGGGTGACCTCGTCTAGGCAGGCGCCAGCCTGCGCGGCCAGGACAGTGTCCCCTGCGGTGCTAAGGGAGCGGTTGTGCCTACCTGCCTCAAAGCAAGTCCCAAAGGTTTCCCATTCGGTGATAGAAGACCAAGACGGTGGCGCGGAAGGATGAAGGTCATCATGGAGCCCCTGGCGCGTCATGGATAAGCACTTTAGTAGGCGAAGACTACCTTTTGTTAGGAGGAGCACCGGTGCATATCCCCCTTCGAATTTTCGCCTTGGGCCTTTTCCGCTCATATTTTTGGGGAAGAGGCCAAGGCATCTATATAAGAGACAGAGCAGCCAGCGTAGCAAGGGATCGACTCCTACTCAAACCCTGGCGCAATTGCTAAACCCTGAAGAGCTTCGTCTCATATTTTAGCTCACACAACACTGTCCATCAGCAATACAACAAAGCAGGAGTAGGGTATTACACCGCGCGGTGGCCAGAACCTGGGTAGCTCGTTGGGTCCTCATCGCGCCTAGCTTGTAGGCTCGTAGATGCAAACCCAGGCCCCCAGAGCTCGAATAAGGATTTTGGAGGATTTGCCGCTGCTCAGAATCAATCCCCTGACATTTGGTGCGCCAAGTAGGAGGGTTGGTTTTCCTGCCTCAAGCTTCAGCACCGCCATGGCCGACGCTCGACACGCCCGCACCCAGCGTCGGGCCAACCACATACAAATGTAACCCATCGTCCCTCGCGTCTGCCGCGCTCGCGCGACCAACATAGGCACGGAGCCAAAGATGGGCTCCTCCTATGACCACCCTTCAGTCGGACAACACCTGCAGCTACAGCCGCCCACGCGCATGGCCACGGCGACCTCACTCGCCCGCCGTGACCCGCCGGCCGCGGAATTTATAGTCGACATGGCACAGGAGCTGTTGCGCTACCGCCCCACCGAGGATGGCTACGATGCCTGGCTCTCCTGCATCACCGAGCTCATCAACATTGTCGAAGATGCCCCGGCGCCATCATTGCAACTCCTGGACAGAGATTATGACGCCCCCGATTCAATCGTACACTAATCGTGCACGCAAACGTGTACGATCAAGATCAGGGACTCACGGGAAGATATCACAACACAACTCTATAAATAAAATAAGTCATACAAGCATCATATTACAAGCCAGGGGCCTCGAGGGCTCAAATACAAAAGCTCGATCATAGACGAGTCAGCGGAAGCAACCATATCTGAGTACAAACATAAGTTAAACAAGTTTGCCTTAAGAAGGCTAGCACAAACTAGGATACAAATCGAAAGAGGCGCAGGCCTCCTGCCTGGGATCCTCCTAAACTACTCCTGGTCGTCGTGAGCGGGCTGCACGTAGTAGTAGGCACCTCCCGAGTAGTAGTAGTCGTCGTCGACAGTGGCGTCTGGCTCCTGGGCTCCAACATCTGGTCGCAGCAATCGAGTATAGAAAGGGGGAAAAGTGGGAGCAAAGTAACCATGAGTACTCATCCAAAGTACTCGCAAGCAAGGAACTACACTACATATGTATGCATTGGTATCAAATGGAATAAGGGTATCATATGTGGACTGAACTGCAGAAAGCCGAAATAAGAGGGGGATAGCTAGTCCTTTCGAAGACTACGCTTCTAGTAACCTCCATCTTGCAGCAGGAGAAGAGAGTAGATGGTAAGTTCACCAAGTAACATCGCATAGCATAACCCTAACCGATGATCCTCCCCTCGTCGCCCTGTGAGAGAGCGACCACCAGTTGTATCTGGCACTTGGAAGGGTGTCTTTTATTAAGTATCCGGTTCTAGTTGTCATAAGGTCAAGGTACAACTCCGGGTCGTACCGAGGGACACGGCTATTCGAATAGATCAACTTCCCTGTAGGGGTGCACCACATAACCCAACACGCTCGATCCCATTTGGCCGGACACACTTTCCTAGGTCATGCCTGGCCTCGGAAGATCAACACGTCGTAGCCCTACCTAGGCACAACAGAGAGGTCAGCACACCGGTCTAAATCCTATGGCGCAGGGGTCTGGGCCCATCGCCCTCTACACACTTGCATGTTGCAAACGTGGCCGGAGAGCAGACCTAACAACCTCCATTACAAAGGAAGTTGCGTTACGCGGTCCAACCCGGCACGCGCCGCTCAGTCGCTAACGTCACGAAGGCTTCAGCTGATACCATGACGTCGAGTGCCCATAACTGTCCCAGCGTAGATGGTTAGTGCGTATAGGCCAGTAGCCAGACTCAGATCAAATACCAAGATCTCGTTAAGCGTGTTATCTGGAAATAACCACGGACGCCGACCAGGGCCAGGCCCACCTCTCTCCTAGGTGGTCTCAACCTGCCCTGTCGCTCCGCCACAAAGATCCACCTAGAGGGCCGTCGGGACAAAGGTCCTTTCAGCCCCCAATCCATGAATCACTCGCGGGTACTCCTCGAGCCAACCCGACTTTAGTCATCACATGTATCATGTATAAAGCATATAGTATATACCTGTGATCACCTTCCGAGTGATCATGGCCCAATAGTATAGCATGGCAGATGGACAAGAATGTAGGGCCACTGATGATAAACTAGCATCCTATACTAAGCATTAGGATTTCAGGTAAAGGTAACAACAGTAATAGCAAGGACAGGCTATGCATCAGGATAGGATTAACGGAAAGCAGTAACATGCTACACTACTCTAATGCAAGAAGTAGATAGAAGAGTAGGCAATATCTGGTGATCAAAGGGGGGGCTTTCCTGGTTGCTCTAGCAAGAGAGAGGGGTCGTCAACACTGTAGTCGTACTAGGTAGCAGCGACGTCGGTCTCGGTGTCTAGCCAGAGAAGAGGGGGGAAAAACAATAAATATAATGCAAACAAATGCATGACGATGCATGACATGACAAAGCGTGATGCTAGGTGTGCCCTTATGCAGTACGAGGTGGTACCGGTGAAGGGGGGAAACATCCGGGAAAGTATTCCCGGGGTTTCGCATTTTCGGACAGATGAACCGGAGGGGGAAAGTTGTGTGTTTGCTATGCTAGGGATGCGTGGCGGACGAACGGGCTGCATATCCAGATTCGTCTCGTCGTTCTGAGCAACTTTCATATATAAATTATTTTCATCCGAGTTACGGTTTATTTTATATGATTTTTTTGAAGTTTAAAACAATTTCTAGAATTTCTTATTTATTTTTTATTAAAAAATCAGTAGTTAAAAAACTGGGTGCACCCGGTGCAGTGCACCAGAGATGCACCAGACAGGCTGACCAGTGGGTCCAATCAACTGCCTAGTCAGCAGTTGACTGGTCAGTGTTGACTGGTCAACATGGTCAAGCGGGCCAGCATGTCATAGACTTATTTTTAACAGTTTTATTCATTTATTTGATTTAGGAGGGGGTTAGCAATTAGGGGATTAGTCCCTAATTAAACCTGGCTGGGCCCTAGTGGGCAGCGGCCCAGCTGGACACACACACGTGCACATGACGCCCCGGCCACGGCTGTGCCTGCGCACAGGAGGCGTCGGCGGCCAGGACGGTGAAGGCGCCGACGGTTGGCGGTCACGGTGGCCAGGAGGCCCCATCGCGGGTGGAAAGCGGCAGAGCCCCCTGCGCTGGCGGGCGCGGGCGAGCTGCTTCGGCGGGCACGCGTAGTAAGCGCCGGTAGCCTGAGCTAAAGCGAGGGAGGAGAAGGGAGAGGGCTAGGGTTTGCTAGGGGGTCAGGGCAGCCTTGCATATGCCGGGTGTGTGATGGATGGCCGGCACGTGGCCGATCTGCGATGTGGTCGAGCACACGGCGACCACCCAGCCCCTGGTGAGCAGTAGGAAGAAGAAGCAGGTGGGGATGGTGGGCTGGGCCGTTTTGTTTAAATGGGCCAAGGTGCCCAGTAGGTTTAGGTCTCTTGTTTTACTTTTAATTTTCCCTTTTCATTTTACCTTAGTTTTAGATTTATTATAGTCTTGTAATATACTATATTTAACTCCTAAATTAGTGTCATGGTCTAGCACTCTGCCACAAAAAGGTTGGGCCCCCAAATAAAATAGTTTAACAATTTAATATTTATAGAAGGCATTATTTCAATTGTTATAGCCAATGTTTTAGTTATTTTGGAGCATTTACATACTTTATAAAAATGTGGCTTCATCACCATAATTACCTATGCATTATATGTCACCTCTAGAACACTTTAGTTTTGATTTTCGAAAGCTTTTATTGTTTGACTTTATTTTAAATTTTGTATTCGAACGGAATTTGAATCAATGTGATATTAGCAACCGTAATTGTGGTGACGTGGCATCATTAGTAGGGGATTACTGTAGCCTGATTATCCGGACGTCACAGAGATCAAGGCAGTTAATAAGTCTTAAGGGTCCATTGGTTTCGGCCCTAATGTGTGGTAGTAGCTGTTCATGAATCACAAACACAGAACTCAGTTCCTAAGGATGGCTTTAATGAAACAACCCACCATGTACCCGCTACAGGGCCCGATTTGAAGAGCAGCTTGCACCTACGTGTTCCGGGGAGTGACGCGCATCCGATGGAGCAAACAACGGAGGCGGGGTGGCCAGAGTTGAGCATGGTGTCGAGTGTTGCGGCGGCCGGAGTTCGGCTTAGCGCGGGCGAGGCGCTACGCTTGGCTGACGAGCGAGCTAAGCAGCGGGGTGGACTCTTGGGAGCCCCAGGAGCACGCTGGTGCTAGTGGACCGAGCGGAGGTGCTCAAGAGCGATGACCTCATCGATCATGGCAGACGGCGGCGCTCAGGACTCGCGGGGCGGTGGCTAGCAGGCAAATTAGAGCACGGGGTGAGGGGAAAGACGGAGGATCTCAGAATGCTTCAGACGGAGCCAGCGGCAAGGGTGGGGATGCACTGGAGCCCGTGAACACATGGCGGCGAGCAGCGGGCAGAGGCGATGAAGGAGAGCCTGATGGCGTCACTTGAGGGCGTCCGAGGTCTTGATCTTTGACCTGGTGAAGTAGTGCTTGTCGGCGGAGCTTTGGAAAATGCTATGACGGTGGTTCATCGACAGTGGCTACACGTACGGCTGCGGCGTGCTCTCGGTGGTGCTCGAAGTGCGCGTGGAGCAGGGCTAGAGAGGCACCAGAGAGATGGGGGAGTGAGGGTGAAGGTGTTGGGCGTCTCTGTGTCGCGGTTTGAGGGCCCAGGAGGCTGCCACGGTGAAGCCGGAGGTGGAGGACTCTGCGTGCGTGCGTGCGACTTCGCCTGTGCCTACTGGCAAAGGTTGAAGATGACCTCGGCGCCCTTGGTGGGCTGGGCCAGCAACGGTGTTGGGCTGCTACAGGTGCAGGTAAGCTGGGCCAGGTGTTCCTTCTTTTTCACATTTCTTTTTCTGTTTTCTAATGTTTCAATTCTATTTTGATTTGATTCACAGACCAAATCATTTTAGTAGCTTCTGAAAATATTTATGTGGCTTGATAAAATATATTCAAAGCCACTCACACATTTTCAGGATTATTGGATTCATATTCTATATATAGCAAATATAAATCCAATGCTAATAGTTATTGCATTAACTCCAGATGCCCAAAATAAATATTTATGAGCTCCTAAAAATATTGGTTTGGATTTTATCTCTGGCCAATATTTTCAGAGAGAAACATGAACATTTTCTTGGACTTATATGAAGCATTTTTATCTTGATCATTTTTTTAAAGGATTCTGAGGCTTCAAAAATTCCTCAATTCAAATTTCATTTGAATTTAAACATGTTGAAACAACCAAGCTAGTCCAAGGCCAAGGCAAAGCTAGGGATGTGATAAATCACCCCCATTAAACAAGAATCTCGTCCCGAGATTCAAGACGTGTGGTAAGAAGAAAGGAGGTCACAAACAATCACAATCTTCTCGATCCAACTGCCCTTCTCGAAGAAGTAGCTTCATTGCATCATATTGATCTTAACGTCTTTGCTTTCGAGATCTTCATTCAACGTGTTGACGACAGAAAAAAAAACTCTACAGGAAATTATCTCCTTGGAGATCGAGCACTCAAGATCAACTCAGGGAGTGAGATGTAAGAACATCTCTTGAGTTGAGACATAAAACACACATCAAGAGCAATGGAAAGAGGTGGATGGCAAGGGTTCAATTGGGTGAGCAAGAATTCCATGTAGAAGAGGATGGTGCATGGTTTCAAGATAGCGAGGAAATAATCGCCATGATTCATAACAGGGCACCTTAGGGAAGGTGACTCGTAGAATTATTCCCTTAAGTGGCAAAAAGAATTACTTTTGATACATAGATCACTGAAACTCTTCATACCAGCCTAAGGCAATTCACAATTGATCGTTTGAAAGAATTCAAAAGAATGGCATACCCAGTTTGGAAAGGAAACTGCGGTTATAGAACAACTTGGCAAATGGAAGGCACATTCTAGTTGATACCAAGGATATAACCTAGTGACTGAGCGTTCTTTCAAGAACTTGAGAATTTAGCACATAAAAATGTTCACTTTATCCTAAATATTAGGAGAGGACGACGAAAATTATTGCTGGAATTTTTGGGTTTTTATTTTATTTTATTTTGGATTTTCTTTGTGGCGATTTTTTTTTAAAGTTTAGCGGACCAAACTGGGCCGAAGGCCCGTCCGGCCCGTCACGCCACCGCCTACCCTGAGCCGTGCCCGAGCCGGACTCCGGCGGGAGTCCGAGAGTGCCACGCCGCGCCGCCTCTTGGCCCCCTACCCAAGTCGGACCGCCGTGACCCCCTTTATAAGCTACCGCTCGACCCCTTTATAAGTTGTCGCCCCCTCCTCTCATCAGCCTCGCCACCGCCGCTGCTTGCCGCCGATGCCCGCCGCCCGCGCCGCTAGCTTGTGCCGCCGCCGCTCGCCGCTGCCCGCGCTGCTGCCGCCCGCACCGCCCGAGCCGCTCACCGCTACCGCCGCACCACCCCGAGTCGCCGGAGCCCGCACTAGAGCTAGCTGCCGCCGCCAACCACCGGTCGATCCGCGCCGAACCACCGCCGCCGTTTTTTTCGCAAACCGGTATAACCGCTAAAAACCAGCCCGGTTTTTTTCTAGTTTCTGGTTTTTCTTTTTAGATCGGTTCATTTTATTAGGTTAGATTATTTAGCGAGCGTTCATTCGTTTAGATCTGTTAATGAATGTTTTCTTTCGTTAGTTTCTATTAGCGGACGTTTGTTCGTTAGATTTATTTAGTTTATTTTCGACGAGGAATGTGATTAGTTTTCTTACAGATTAGTCCCTGATCTTTAAACCCTCACTATTTTTTGCTCGTTTATCCAAATCCAATGAAACCAACGCCAAAACCTTCGTCGTGTTTCCCTTTGTCCAGTTAAACAACTCGAACATGATTTTGAAATATTAAAATTTGGTTTCGAGCATATTTGAATTTAAACATCTTTTGATCGTAGTTTGTGTTTCGTAACTCCGATTCGATTGATTCTTTTTGCAGATCGAAGCTCTTCACTTGAACTTTCTGTTTAGATCTTTTCTTTCGGTTTTACCTTTGCATCTTATGCTTGAGTGCTTATGTATGCTATTGTTTGTTCACGATAGAGTTTCCGGAGTGCGAGGCTTGCTACTACGAATCTCTAGGGTTTTTCGATCATCGGCAAGGCAAGTAACACTTTGATCATATCCCTTTATTACCCACTTTTTATGCATTAGTTTCAACCTCAAATATTGCATGAGTAGGATCTGATAACATGTGGGTGTGGGAAGTAGTTGTTGAGGTAGGAACCTATTTTCTTTTATCAACCCTGGATTTATACGTTATGATCTTACTATTTTGCTATGCTCGTAGACGTGGATTGGTTTGTGAGATTCATGAAAGATGTGAGAGTTATATTAAACTAAGGGAAACTTAAGGTGCATACCTTAATACACATCTGGGTGGATTGGTTGTGGGCACCTGGGGAATCCAGTGTTGTCTTAGGAGATCCCGGGGAACCTGTGTGTTATCCTATGGAATGCCACCCACGCTCAAAGGGATCATAAGATTATTCATGCTAGAAACTTCCGTGTGCAGCCACAAGCCATTATGGGCTCTAGCATAGTTGAGTAAGTTGTGGGAATCCTTTCCATGATGGGCTAGCAGATGTAGGGGATTGTAGGTGTACCAGCCTATCTATCGGTTAAGGGGACCTCTTCGGAAAGACTATGTCTCGGTCATCTGTTTCTCAAACATCATGCAGTGCGAGAAATTCAGCGGAGGAGATGGAGTCTTGTGGGGAAAAGTGCGCAAACCTCTGCAGTGTGTATAAACAAATCATGGTTAGCCGTGTCCCCGGTTATGGACATCTTGAGTATCTGGTACTTGAATTATTGTTTGATCTCATCACTTTACTTAATGAATCTATTGGGTTATTAATACTATTTTGGGATTGAGTTGGTGTTACCTTCTCAATAATTACATTAACTTTGTAGTAAAATAAAATATATTCCTTTGTTGTAGGGAAAAATTAGCTTTATGCAAATGATATCCATAGAGCCTCCACGAGCCAGATATGCATGTAGTGATAGTTGTTATCTGTTCATTGCTTTGTAGTGTTATCTTGCCATCATATTCCATGTGCTGACCTACACGGCTGCAATGTATCATGTTGTAGAATTTTAAAACAAAGAGTAAGGTGTGATAGGTCATTGTCATGCACTCAGTTTTGTCGTGGAGTTGGATGAACTCATTTATCTTCGAATCTTCCGCAGTTATCTTAATTTAGATGGCCTTCAGCCATATTATTGTAATAAGTACTCTATTTGAGACACTCGATGTAATAAGTGTGCGATTGAACTCTGCAATAAATCCTCGAGTACTGTGTATGTCAGCAATACCAATCCAGGGATAACACTTAAACACAAAGACTACGGTCCATTGGGATCGGGTCGCTACAAATAAACTCAAAAGACACATATTGTGTGAACAAAACAAAAACAGGGGTATACCGATAATTGTTGAAGAAGAAAGATGGGATGCCAACCGGGGCATCCCCAAGCTTAGATGCTTGAGTATCCTTGAAATATTTACTTGGGGTGCCTTGGGAATCCCCAAGATTTAACCCTTGCCTCTCCTTATTCTTCTCAGATCGGTAACTCCTCATTCTTCGAACACTTCATCCATACAAAACTTAACAAAAAACTTTGTGCGATCTGTTAGTATAATAAAGCAAATCACTACCTTTAGGTACTGTTGTAAACTCATTCCAATTTCGTATTAGCATTATATTTACTGTATTCCAACTTCACCATGGTTCATACCCCCCGATACTACCCATAGATTCATCAAAATAAGCAAACAACAGATAGAAAACAGAATATGTCAACAATAGGACAGTCTGTAGCAATCTGGAACTTTCGTATACTTCTGTAACTTCAAAAATTCTAAAAAATATTACGAGAATCTAAACAATTTGCAAAGAAGCACTATGTAAAAAATTCAAGATTTTATCATGCTCCAGTAAAAAATGAAAATTCAAATACTACAGCAAAGTTTTTGTTTTTTCTGCTGCACACACCAAATAAGCAATTTTAACATTCTAAAGCCAGACCTTGGCACATTACTTTTATAGTAAAATGGATATATACAAGGGTATAGTTATTTTTGAGAAAATTCCATGAAAAATTCTACATTGTTTCCATGAGCATGAAGACAAGTGTTCAAGTTTGACCCTCACTTCTCCAATGCATAACCTTCCAATCACTTCTCTTTTTGAAAAAGTTTTTAGGCATAAGAGGCAAGTAAATTTTTTTGTATTTTCATTCTTCTAATATATTTTTATTTGTTCCACCCACAACTAAACAAAAACAAAAGGAAAAAAATCTACTTAGTGAAGAAAGCAAACTAGCAAAGACGAGAATACCAACCCCACGCTATTGCTCCCCGACAACGGTGCTAGAAAAGAGCTTGATAATCCCCAAGTGCAAGGAGTCATCATAGCAATTTCCAAAGGTGGAAGTGATAAGTATGGAGTGTCGAACCCGCAAGGAGCTAAAGGTAATATCAATATTCTCTCAAATCCTATCTGCCACTGATACGACTCTACGTACACCAAACGTTTGCTTCCATCTAGAAAAGAGAAATAAAACTATGTTGTGGGTATGAAGAGGATAACTTTGCATGATATCAGAGAACTAAAATATAAATGTAGGTATTGTTAATATAAAGTTAGAATATATAAATAGCGAGTGTGGAATAATGATGGATCGGTGTGCGGAATTGTCTTAAGCAATTGTTAACAAGATCAATGGTCGTCATTGCAATTTTATATGAGGGAGAGGCATAAGCTAACATACTTTCTCTTCTTGAATCATATGCACTTATGATTGGAACTCTAGCAAGCATCCGCAACTACTAAAGATCATTATGGTAAAAACCAACAATAGCATTAAAGTATCAAGTCCCCTTTATCCCATACGCAACAACCCCCTTACTCGGGTTTAAGCTTTTGTCACTCTAGCAACCCACTATAAGCTAATCATGAACGTATTGCAACACCCTACAGCGGGAATACTTCACATGTGTGTGGCACGGAAGGCACCATAGGACAGCACCAAAATAAAACATACAACTCAAACCAATTTAGATAATCAATCAACCCAAAAGACAAAGGAAATCTACTCAAAACATCGTAGGATGGCAACACATCATTGGATCATAATATGTGGCATAAAGCACGATGTTCAAGTAGGGGATTACAGTGGGGTGCGGGAGAGTGGACGGCATAAAAGAGATGAAGATGGTGATATTGATGAAGACGATCACCGCGGCGATGGTTCCCCCGATGGCACCCCGGCGCCACCGAAAGAGAGGGGGAGAGAGTCTCCCCCTTGTGCTTCCTCCTCCATCGCCTCCCCACTAGATAGGGAAGGTTCTCCCTCTGGTCCTTGGCCTCCATGGTGATAATGGCACCCTCTAGGATCCTCCTCCATGGCCTCCGGTGATGATGGCCCCCTCCGGAAGGGTGCCGGAGATGGCCTAGAATGATTTTTCATTGCTACAGAGGCTTGCGGCGGCGGAACTTCTGATCTAGGTTTCGTTCTGGAGTTTTCTCAAATTATTGGAGTGTTTGGCATCGGGGACAAGTCAAGGGGGGCCACGAGGCGATGACAAGGTAGGGGGCGCACCCTAGGGGGTGGGGGGCCACCCTTGTGATTACCCTGGGGCTCCTCTCTAGTATCTTTTCGCTCATGTATTTTTTTTATATTTTCCAAAAATATTCTTTATAAATTTTCAGCCCATTCCGAGAACTTCTATTTCTACACAAAAAACAACACCACGATAGTTCTGCTGAAACAACATCAGTCCGAGTTAGTTCTAATCATTCATACCAAAACCATATAAATTTTTTATAAACATGGCATGAATACTTCATAAATTATAGATACGTCGGAGACGTATCAGTGTATAGATTTTTTTATCAAATTGCCATGGTCTATCAAGTAATAAGGAACATGCTTGCATGGGTACCACATCCCAATCAACATAATCAGCATATGTAGCGATACTAAAATGCACACAAACAGTACGTGTTACTTTAACCTTGCCACTGTTGTTGAACCATTAGATGTAGTAAGGATGCGGATGGGGTCTTATGGTGAGAGACAGCTTCTCCACCATCTCCATGCTAGCCAAGTTGTTGCAACTCCCTCCATCAATGATGACGCGGACAGAACGCTCCTTCACAACTCCCTTTATATGGAAAAAATTATGTCTCTGATTTTGCTCAGCTTGTGTTACATGCACACTCAAAACACGTTGAGCAGCTAAACTCTCATACCTGTCAGCATCTTTAGCAGCCATGTATTGCAGATCATGTTAGGAATCATTTTCACTGTGTTCTTCACTTTCAATAAGAGCCAAAGTCTCCTCATGATAGTCACCAGTGGACGCATACCCACCATCCTCAGTAACAATGATCACACAAGGAGATGGACAATTGCTCGCATAGTGACCACACCCTTGCAACGACGACATATAACATCATGTGTTCGCCCTGTTGATGCCATGGATGAGGAAGAGCTTTGTGCAGGACCAGAAGGTGTGCTCCTGGAAGATGGTGGTGGTGGTGGTGCATGTTTTCTTGTATCTCGATTGGAGTTGGAGGCTGAAGTCAGTGGTGCTGTAGTAGGACGTGTGTAAGTAAAGGATGTACATGGTGTCCATGATGAAGATCGACATGTAGAAAAATTAGTTCGTGCCAATGATTGTCGATCATGCACTTCACGTTCAGCTTTGCAAGCAAGATGGAATAAACAAGTGATATTATTATACTCCTTATACTCTAGAATGGCCTGAATCTCTCTATTTAATCCACCCATAAAATGTGCAACCATAGCTTCATTATCCTCAACAATACCACTTCTAATCATGCCAGTTTGTAATTCCTGATAATATTGTTCTACAAAAAAAATTCCTTGTCTTAAATGCTACAATTTTTGAAGTAATTCGTGTTGATAATATGGTGGAACCCAACGAGTACGCATAGTAGTTTTCAAAGCAGCCCAAGTAGCTGAAATAGGATATAATCTACAATGTTCAGACCACCATACACATACAAAGCTAGTGAAAGCACGAACAGCAGCAGCAGCAACATGTCTCTCCTCGGGATATTGTAAACATGTAAAACGTTGTTCAGTTTCTAACTCCCAAGTAAGATATATATCAGGAACATATATACCCTCAAATGGTGGAATATTAAATTTTAGTTTAGTAATATGGTCATGATCTTGTACCTGAGGTGGTGGTGCAGCAGCCCTACCATTGCGATTATATGCATGAGGATGACCCGGTGGCGGTGGTGCTGGTGGTTGCACGTAGTTCTGATTTTGATCAACCGCATCCTCATAATATTCCTCCTCCACTACAGTAGTAGCAGGAGCTACAGTAGCATCAACAGCAGTAGCAGCGGCACCAGAAGTTTGTCCTGGCTCAAGAGGAACACGCTACGCCCGCCCTGCTGGATCGCGAAGTGGTGGTTGTTTATGTTGTTGCAATGGTGCAGCAGATGCGGGTGGTGGTTGTGGTAGACGCGCGAGTACTTCATCGAACATGGCGTCCAACTTGGTGTCAATTGTCTTCTCAATGTCATCAATCCTCTCCAGTGCCTTTCCAAAGCTAGCCATCACGTCTTCCACCTGTTGACCTGCTGAAATTTATCATGAAGCTCCTTCTTTGTCATGTTCTCCTAGTCAATCTCATTGGCTCGTGGTCCTGCCATGGTTAGCAGCAATAGAAAACATACAAGAATATGATCCTATAGACTACTAGAAAGTGGTGGTGGTGGGGTGTCACAAATCCGTCAAGCAAATCTCAAATACTTACTAGTTCTTACCCAGCAACTGGTCGTGATCGGCAACCGTTGTAGTCAGAACTCTCAAAGCTTTAACAGAGCCATTGCCAGGTGGTGGCAAACACACGATGTAGATGTATGTGGAGCTGGGAAGGCTTATGATATGGTGGCTAAAATGTCAGCAATAATCAATTCAGAGATGCAAAGTTGAATAAACCCTCAAACGGTACTATGCTGGTCCTAGGCTAGACCGTGCTAGAGACGCGAGCCTAGAACACTAACAAAATCATGACACTGCACGGAAACAAAGGAAAAGCACACTCTGAAATTTTTTCGCTCTTTTTTTGTGCTCCTTTTTTTTGCTGAAAATCACTACAATGGCAAGTGTCTCAAAACTCTTCCCAAGTCAAAATAACAGGATAAGCATGAAAAAATTGACTATTTTTCGGAAATCAGGGCAGCGACGACCAAAAAGTGCGATTAAAAAGCAGTATGATGGTACGTGTCTCAAAAAACTCAAAAATCCTAAAAACAGGATAGGAAAAAATATTTTCACTGCTGAAATTTTGGCCTAAAAATGGCCCGGGGTCTCCAGACTTTTTTTCCGAAACCTAATTAGGCAAGGAAACACAAATCGGAAAATAGATGGATCTCGAAAACAAATCTAATATGAATAGAACTCGGATCGGTGGTGATATATGGACATAATTGGTGGTGGTATATGTACTCAGATCGGTGGTGGTCTATGCACTCGGATGGGTGGTGGTATATGAACTCGGATCAGTGGTGGTATATGGACTCAGAGAGGTGGCGGATATGCGGTGGTGGTATATGGCAGGGCCGGTGATGATGGTGCGGCGGCGGCGTGGCAACTTGTGACCAGAACTTGAAACTCTAAAAGACTAGACACTAACACCAGCACTCGACACGATGATGCAACCGCAAATTTAACCAAGCAAAAACCCTAAAAAGATTATGCAAAGGCTCAGATTGGTTCGGATATGATGAACTAACCCTAATTTTTTTGGCTTTTTTGTGTGGATTGTAGGTATGAAGAAAAGACTCGATCCAAACTATGAAAAACTGCAAAATCTCACCGAGCAACCTGGAAATATGATACCACTTGATAGAGGCAAAGGTGTCCCATCTTTCGATGAGAAGGTGATTATCATTTTGGAGGAGTAGACTTTGACGGTCTGACTACAAACGTGCGAGGACGGCGCGCCTTAGCAATCGCTAAACCAACTCCAAGAGGTTATTGACCACACCGGAGCATAGTCAACCTAACCATGAAGGTCTATTTACTACAAGCAAATTAAGAACAAGCAAGAAACTAAGATTGCAATCTGGATATTGCGAATATAAGATGAAATCTTTATTGATCAAGGTGGGGTTCGGTGACATCTTGGTTTGGTCGTTGAACATAAACAAAGTACGCCAAGCTGCAGCTATGGCGAACTTTAATCTAAACAAAACCCAAAGTCTAAACTGTGCCCTAAGGGCTGTCTATATGGTGGAAGAAGGCGAAATTTTTTGGCCCTTGGAGGAGGGGTCTGAAACCAACCATAACTCTTGTTTCCCCACACATACGGACTCTAAAAATAGCCTATACTCAAGTATTTCGAAATTACATGGGCCTGGCCCAATAATAAGGTGACGCAACTCCTATAATAGCTTCTGGACTAAATTTATGAAGTGACATCTTGTATATTTCGTCCAAGGCATCATTCACTCATTATGGTGGCTTCAATGTCCCGAAATCATCACTTGTAATTCCATTCTTGTTACACTTGCGCATGCCATCATCTCCATGCTTGATCTTGCTCCAATGTTCATCCTTCTTGTCCAAGCTAGGGCCTTCATTTGTAAGCAAGACAAATGTATCCAATTTAGGCATCATCATATTCTCATGAACATTAGAATCATTACCAAGAAACTAAAGTATCTTGTAATTTAATTGCGTGCGCGAGCTCTAGTAATTGGTCCAGTATGTATAGCAGGAGGGGTTGTGGATGTAACAATGGTATTGATGTCCTCATCAGGTCACTGATGGTATACCAACTTATTTATTCTAAGCAGATAGGATAACAAATAAAGTATTAATAGTAGGCTATCAAAAACAGGCTATGCATCATAATAGGAGCTACCAGAACAACAACAGTAAAAAATCTAATGCAAGAATAAGAGAGAAAGAATGGGCGATATATGGATGATCAAGGGGTTTTTGCTTGCCTGGAAGCTCTGTTGAGAAGGAAGGGTCATCGTCGACGTAGTCATACTGGGGCTCACCGGCAGTTTTGTGGTCTACCCAAAGAATAGATGAGAGGGGGAAACGGATAAATAATGGAGCAATCAAATGCAACACAATGCATGCCATTAGAAAATGTGGTGTGGCTGACAGACGGGTCTAGTTAACTGCTTAGTCAGCAGTTGACTAGTCAAACTATCCAGGGGCCACACCTATCATAGACAGATTGTTTAATTGATTTTAGTTATTCAGATTAATTTCCAACATGACCCACATGTCATAGTCTATTAATTATACTAAACAAATAATTTGATTAGCCTAATTAGTTTTACAGGGCCGACCCCACTGGCCAGGGGCACAAGCCAGCCCCTCTGGTTGGGCACACGCGCACAGAGAGGGCTCGGCCATGGCCTTGGCCATGGCCAGGGCGGCGGTGCACGGGGGGAAGCAAAGCGATGGGCTTGATCAGCGCAGCCGATGACAGGCGAGTAGCAACAGGCGGCGTTCAGCCTAGCCGTGGGCGACAACGGCAGTAGGAAGCGGCAAAAACAGTAAGCAGCAGTGACAACACAATAAAGCAGCAGCATCTAGCAAGCATCAGCAACAGTAGTGGTGCTGGAGGTAGTAGCAGGTGTGTGGCTTTGCGGGCGCGTACGTGAGGCCGGACGGGCGCAGCCTAGAAGTAGGCACACGCGATGGGAACAGCTGGAGCTCCAGCGCAGACATGGGCGAGCATGGGGGTGGCGGCACAGTGACAAATCGAAGGGTTAAATGAGGGGAATTGGCACGGCTCAATGAGAGGAGGGCCAGGGACGTGCTCAAGTGGGTTGGGGAAGTCCGATGGCGTGGATCCATGGCAGTGACAGTGGCGGTCGTCGATGAAGTAGACCAATGATGGCAAGCACACGGTGGTTGCCCACACGACATAGTGTGCCTAGTAGAAGGATATGTCCATGGCGCAGCTTCTGAACATCTTTTCATGCGCCTGGGAGGTCGGTGGCCGCGACATCGGTGATGGCCATGGAAGGTGCGGCGTGGTGGGGTACTGTGAGGGAGAGAGCGAGGGAAGGGGAGAGAGATGTGGATGCTAGGTTTGTCCATCGCGTCTGGGAGGGTCTTATACTTCTCGGGGATCCACAGGATGATCGACGCAGCGACATCCGCGGTGTGGACTGGCACACGACGGCCAGCGTGCCCCTGATGAGCAGAGGTTGAAGGAGGGGCACTGGTGGACTAGGTTGTGTACTATTCCAATGGGCCAAAGTGCACAGTGGCTTCTTTCCGTTTAATCTTTTCCTTTTGTTTTTGTTCTGTCTTATTTATTTCTCCACTATTTTGTATTTAGTTGGTCCACCAAATGAATTTTGCTATATATGAAACTTGGCACACAAATCATGTACAATATTGTGGTGTTGCACAAAAAGTCTCAGAGCATTTGGTAAATTTTATATATTTTTGAAAATTGAAAAGGTCAATTATTATGTTTGTATTTACTAACTATTGCGACGCTAGTGGTGATGGCATAGAAGGTGTGTTAATGCAAGAGAAGTGGCGAATCATAGACTTTAGCGAGAAACTTTCTGACAAGGAGTTATATGCTTTAGTGAGAGTCTTTCATGTGTGGGAACATTATCTTCGCCCTTGTGAATTTATCATCCATACGGATCATGAGATGCTTAAATAACTTAAGGGTCAAACAAAATTGAACAAGCAACATGCCAAATGGAGTGAGTTCATTGAGTCATTTCCTTATGTGATCAAGTTTATCAAGGGTAAGGAAAATGTTATGGAGGATGCTCTTTCCCACAAATGCATGCTAGAAATCACCTTGAATTGAATGCCATAGGATTTGAGTGCATCAAATACTTGTATGTGCAAGATGTTTCATTTGCTATTACTTATGCAAAATGCCTAAAGCATACATATTGCAAGCTATATTGTATCAAGTATGATTATCTAATGCGAGCTAGCAAGCTTTGTAGCCCCGAGTCTTCTCTTCATTTGTTGCTTTTGCAATATGCTCACGGCGGAGGACTTATAGGACACTTTGGACGTGACAAGACATTCGCAACAATCTTCAAGAACTACTTTTTGCCCAACATGTTTCATGTCATCTCGCATAAACCAACCAATGCTCTACATGTCGCAAAGCTAAGTCTACCGCTCAATCCCATGGTCTCTATATGCCACTTCCTATTCCCTAACACCCATGGGAAGACATTAGTATTGATTTTGTGCTTGGTTTGCCACAAACTCAAAATGTGATATAGGCAAAGGTGTCTCGTCTTTCGATGAGATGATGGCTATCGTTTTTGGTGGAGCAGACTTTGACGATCCGACTACGAACGTGCAAGGACGTCGCGGCTTAGCAATCGCTAAACTAACTCCGAGAGGTTAGTCACCACACCGGAGCACGATCAACCTGACCAGGAGGATCTATTTCCTGCAAGAAAATGAAGCACAAGCAAGAAACTGAGACTGCAATCTAGATATTGTGAATATAATAGGAAAGCTTTATTGATCAAGGTGGGGTTTTGTGACGTCTTGGTCTGGTCGTTGAACATAAATGAAGTATGCGAAGTTGCATCTATGGCGAACTTTAAAATAAACAAAACCCAAAGTCTAAACGACGCCCTAAGGGTTGTATATATGGAGGAAGAGGGGAAATTTCGTGGCCCCTTGGAGGAGGGGTCCAAAACCAACCCTAACTTTGTTTTCCCCACACATACGGACTCTAAAAACAGCCTATACTTTAGTATTTCAAAATTACATGGGCATGGCCTAATAATAAGGTGACACATCACCTATGATAGCCTCTGGACAAAATTTATGAAGTGGCATCTTGTATATTTTGTCCAAGGCTTCATGCACTCATTATGGTGGCTTCAAAGTCCTGAAATCATCACTTGTAACTCTATTCTTGTTCCCCTTGCACATGCCATCATCTCCATGCTTGATCTTGCTCCAATGTTCATCCTTATTGTCCAAGCTAGGGCCTTCATTTGTAAGCAAGACAAATGTATCCAATTTAGGCATCATCATATTCTCATGAACATTAGAATCATTACCAAGAAATGAATGTACCTGGTAATTGGTCCAGTATGTATAGCAGGAGGGGATGTGGGTGTAACAATGGTATTGATGTCCTCATCAAAACGAAAAAGATTCGGCATTTGTTGTTGGGGACCATTTCTCTAAGATGGCGCATTTCATTCTGTGCAACAAGATAGACAATGCTTCACATGTTGCAAATCTATTTTGTAGGGAAATCTTGCGTCTACATGGAGTGCCCAAGACTATTGTGTCGAAATGCGACGTCAAGTTCCTTAGCTACTTTTGGAAGACCTTATGCGCCAAGCTCGGAATCAAGCTACTCTTCTCATCGGCATACCACTCACAAACCAAGGGCCAAACGGAGGTCACCAACGAGACGCTATGTACTCTCCTCTGCGTGATGATAAAGAAGAACATTAAGGAGTGGGAGGAATGCTTACCCATAGCCGAGTGCGCCTACAATCGATCAACACACTCTACTACCAGCAAGTCCCCATTTGAGGTCATCTATGGATTCAACACGTTGTCCCCATTCGACATTCTACCACTACCACTATAGGAGTGCATCAACATGGAGGCGAGTGCACGAGCGAGCTATCTCAAGAAGGTACATGAAGATACAAGGCACACCATCGAGCGCCAAGTACAACGCATCGCGACCAAGATCAACATCAACAAGCACCCCATGGTTTTCAACGGCGGAGATCTTGTGTGGCTACACCTACATAAAAACCGAATTGCCAACGAATGCAAGTCCAAATTGCTACCTTGCATCATTGGATAGTTCAAGGTGCTAGCGCGCTACAACAACGATGCATACAAGATCGACATTCCACACGACAAGTACAACACTAGCAACATCTTCAATGTCAAGGATCTATCTCCCTTCCATGGTGATGAGGTACTTGATCCGAGGTCAGATCTTTCCCAAGGGGGTGAGATGATGCGGAGCATCCTGCAGTCATCCCCATAGACCAAACTTCGTCTCCCCAAGTGAAAAGTTGATCAATGACACGAGAACATGAAAAAGCTCTCGAGGCCAAGGTGACATCTCTCCTTAGTGACATTCCATAGGACCCATGTGAGACATGGCTACTACCTCAATCCAGAATGGTGTGTGTGCTTAGATACTAAGAAGATTCTCTAGGAGATGTTCGGATGAAGACCAAGTCCCCAAGTACATGGACAAAGAGGCTCAAGGAGAGGAACCGCTGGAATGCTACAGGACCCGGACATCCGGCCCCTGACGGGTGCAACTATAGCAGAAAGACAGTGGATGCGAAGCTACAAGACCAGGACATCTGGCCTAACGTGAGCAGCCAAACATCCGGCCCCCACCCGGGAATCCATCCTAAAACCTACAGAAGCTGGATCGAAGCCAACCCAGACATTCGGCCGTGACCCCGGACATCCGACTCACCCCGAAGCCCCGGCCATCCGGCTCCTAGCCCGGACGTCCAGCACCTACGCGTGCCTAAATGGGTCGGAGGCCCTTGTAAACCCCCTTATCCCCTCCTACCTCGTGGACTATATAAGGACCTCCCCCCCTCCTAGCTAAGGTTAGCAAAGGTTCATTTGAGATAGAGCTTCGCTCATCCACTTACCACTCCCATGGAGTTCAAGGACTCCATGTGAGAAGATCCCCCAAGTGCATTCAATACCCCTTCATGGAAAGATCATTCTAGGTTTCATGACCTCTCTCCTTCAAGGATTGGGATGAACTAGCTACCCGTTGTATCCTGTTGTGATGACTTTTGATCTTGTATCTCCTTATGTGCATGTGGATTTAGCATATGTGTGATTAGATCTTGTCTCTTTGTGTGTTCATCTTGTGTTTCTCTTGATTTTCCTCTCTTTTCCCCTCCAAGTGTGAAAAGATCGACCATTAGGGTTCCACCCTACATCACAAAAGAGATTCAACGACAAGTACAACATCTCATGGAATCGGGTATGTACGCAAGAGCTTAAGTCCATGTGTCATTCCGGTCATACTTGTGCCTTAGAAAGATGGTAGTTTCTGCATGTGTTTTGATTTTTGTCCCATTAATGCTATCTTTCGGTATCATCTCCCCATTCCACACCTAGATGACATGCTAGATGAAATTAGTGGTGCCACCATTTTCTCAAAATTGAACTTAAAAGTGGCTACTTTCAAATTCTCATGCAATAAGGTCATGAATAGAAAACGTCTTTCAAAACAAAATTTGGTCTATATGAATTGTTGGTTCTGCCTATGGGATTATCTCAAGCGCCTAGCACTTTTATGAGAGTCATGCACTATGTTCTTCAAAAAAACATTGGCATTTGCGTTGTGGTCTAATTTGATGATATTCTTGTCTTTAGGCAATCTCTTGAGGATCATGTCACACATCTTAGAGACATCTTGCAAGTTCTTAGAAATGAGCGCCTTCATGCAAACATGTAAAAATACACTTTTGGTGTTAACAAGCTTGTTTTCTTGGGTTTTGTACTCTCTTCTAAGGGTGTTGAAGTTGATGAGTCTAAAATTGATGCTATTAAAACTTGGCCACAACCAACCAATCTCGCTCAAGTGCGTAGTTTCATTGGCCTAGCAAGATTTTACCATCGCTTTTTTAAAGATTTTAGCAACGTTGCTTCACCTTTACATGCTTTGAGTAAGAAGAATGTGCCTTTTGTTTGGGGACCTCCCCAAGATACCGCAATTAATGAGCTTAAATCTTTGCTTACACATGCTCCAATACTTGTATTGCCTAATTTTGACAAAACTTTTGAACTGGATTGTGATGCTAGTGGCAATGGTATAGGTGGCATGTTAATGTAAGAAAAGTGACCCATTTCATATTCTAGTGAGAAACTTTCTTGTGCACAACTTAACTACCCTATATTTGAGGAAGAATTGTATGCTTTGGTTCGAGTCTTGCATGTGTGGGAGCATTACCATAGACCACATGAGTTTGTCATACACACCGATCACAAGACACTTAAGTACCTTAAAGGTCCAACCAAGTTGAATAAAAGACATGCCAAATGGAGTGAATTTATTGAATTGTTTCCTTGTGTAAGCAAGTACATTAAGGGTAAAGAAAATGTTGTTGCGGATGCTCTTTCCCGCAAGTGCAGTTAGTTACTAAACGTGAATTGAATGTTATTGGCTTTGAGCACATTAAATATTTAGGCCCCGTTTGCTAGCTACAAAATCGCAATAGAAATAGTATTCAAACGGCTGGCCAGCTGCGTGCACTCGCACTGCAGACAGCTACTACCTCTCTCCTGGTTTATTGGTCCCCATTGTAATCTATGCCAAATTTTGACCATAAATTTAACTAACAAAATATTCACTCATGTCAATAAAAATTATATCGTTGGTTTTTAACGATATAATTTTTATTGACATGCATAAACATTTTGTCAGTTAAATTTTGGTCAAAATTTAGCACAAATTACAAAGGGGACTAATACACCAGGACAAAGATAGTAGATAGCTACCAGTGTTTGAACAACTAGGAAGCAATACTGATACCACTTGATAGAGGCTAAGGTGTCCCGATGTTTCGATGAGATGGTGGCTATCGTTTTCTGTGGGAGTCGACCTTGACGATCCGACTACGAACGTGCGAGACGTCGCGCCTTAGCAATCTCTAAACCAACTTCCGAGGGTTATTGACCACGCCGGAGCACGATCAACCTGACCACCAGGGTCTGTTTCCTACGAGCAAACGAAGAACAAGCAAGAAACTGAGATTGCAATCGGGATATTGCGAATATAAGATGAAATCTTTATTGATCAAGGTGGGGTTGTGTGACGTCTTGGTCTGGTCGTTGGACACAAACGAAGTACGCAAAGTTGCAGCTATGGCGAACTTTTAATCTAAACAAAACCTAAAGTCTAAACGACGCCCTAAGGGCTGTATATATGGAGGAAGAGGGGGGAATTTCGTGGCCCTTGAGGGTGGGGTCCGAAACCAACCCTAACTCTTGTTTCCTCACACATACGGACTCTAAAAATAGCCTATACTTAAGTATTTCGAAATTACATGGGCCTGGCCCATTAGTAAGGTGACGCAGCACCTAGAATAGCCTATGGACGAATATTATGAAGTGGCATCTTGTATATTTCGTCCAAGGCTTCATGCACTCCTTATGGCAGCTTCAAAGTCCTGAAATCATCACTTGTAACTCCGTTCTTGATCCCCTTGCGCATGCCATCAACTCCATGCGTGTTCTTGCTCCAATGTTCTTCCTTCTCCAAGCTAGGCCCTTCATTTGTAAGCAAAACAAATGTATCCAATTTAGGCAGCATCATAATCTCATGAACATTAGAATCGTTACCAAGAAACGAAAGTACTTGGTAATTTAATTGGCGTGCGCGAGCTCTAGTAATTAGTCCAGTATATGTAACAGTAGGGGCTGTGGGTGTAACAATGGTATTGATGTCCTCATCAAATACTGTGTTTCGCGACAATAGCCAAACAGGTTCTAAGTATTGTGAATACATCAAAATACTCTGTTATGGTAAAATCATGTTATCTCATACATATAGGCAAAATTACTATAGTTTTTGATACTTTGGTTTATATAATACTTTGCTAACAAACACAGAATTATATGCGCATGATCCTTCCTTTGTGATTCCTTATGCCAAATGTCAAGCTAACACTTACTGGGGCGATACTATCTTAAGGATGGCTATCTTATGTGAGCTAACAAACTTTGTCTACTCGGGTCTTTTTTCGTTTGTTACTTTTGCAAAAGGCTCATGGCGGAGGACTTTGTCAGCCAGTGGGAACCAGGGTACCACGGGCCACCTGCCAACAGCCCAGGAAGGGCCCCTAGTTCCAACTCATGGGGCAGCCCAATAGCGGGCGCCGTGAAGCCAGCAGCCTTGCGAGGGCCCTGCCCACGAGGGGCTTCTCCTATGAAGGACTTCATCGAAACTACCATCACGGCAAGCGGACTTGTCTGGCCTCCCTCGTGATACGCCCTCCCTCAAGGCCTTTAGAGGAGCCACACGGGGCAGGTGCCGCCCAACACATGGGTGATGTCGTCTAGGTAGGCGCCAGCCTGCGCGGCCAGGACAGTGTCCCCTTCGGTGCTAAGGGAGCAGCTGTGCCTACCTGCCACCAAATAAAGTCCCAAAGGTTTCCCATTCAGTGATAGAAGACCAAGACGATGGCACGGAAGGATGAAGGTCATCATGGAGCCCCTGGCGCGTCATGGATAAGCACTTTAGTAGGCGAAGACCTCCTTTTGTTAGGAGGAGCACCGGTGCATATCCCCCTTCGAATTGTCGCCTTGGGCCTTTCCCGCTCATATTTTGGGGGAAGAGGCCCAAGGCATCTATATAAGAGACGGAGCAGCCACCGTAGCAAGGGATCGACTCCTACTCAAACCCTGGCGCCATTGCTAAACCCCGAAGAGCTTCGCCTCATATTTTAGCTCACAGAGCACTGTTCATTGGGAATACAACCAAGCAGGAGTAGGGTATTACACTGCGCGGTGGCCAGAACCTGGGTAGCTCGTTGGGTCCTCATCGCGCCTGGCTTGTAGGCTCGTAGACGCAAACCCATGCCCCTAGAGCTCGAATAAGGATTTTGGAGGATTTCCCGTGGCTCAGAATCAATCCCCTGACATTTGGTGCGCCAAGTAGGAGGGTTGGTTTTCCTGCCTCAAGCTTCAGCACCGCCATGGCCGACGCTCGACACGCCCGCACCCAGCGTCGGGCCAACCACATACAAATGTAACCCGTCGTCCCTCGCGTCTGCCGCGCTCGCGCGGCCAACATAGGCACGGAGCCGAAGATCGGCTCCTCCTATGACCACCCTTCAGTCGGACAACACCTGCAGCAACAGCCACCCACGCGCATGGCCACGGCGACCTCACTCGCCGGCCGTGACCCGCCAGCCGCGGAGTTTACAGTCGACATGGCATAGGAGCTACTGCGCTACCGCCCCACCGAGGACGGCTACGACGCCTGGCTCTCCTGCATCACCGAGCTCATCAACATTGTCGAAGATGCCCCGGCGCCATCTTGCTCCCTGCCACCTCCATTGTCACGTGACACGCGGGCAGCGCAGAACGCGCCTCCTCCACCTCCTTCGCGCAACGAGGTGTGGCATGTCACCACCGCGATCGCTCACCTAAGCCCTCACATGGCTCCTCCCCGCCGTAGATGACAACCCAAGCTACTAGATCATCCAGCGCACGTGACCCGACACGAGGGTGCTTATCGGAAGGCAACGCGAGCGCCAGAATTGCACCATCCAGGAGGTTGCGGCCATCGGGCACCAGAACCGCGCCGCCCTCGCATGGTGTGGCTAGCGAAGTTTAGGCCGGAGCTACCTCCCAGCTACGGTGGCACCGCCAACCCCGTGGAGTTCCTGTTGCTCCACTCCTTGAGCACCAGGCTGCCGAGGGAAATGACAAGGTCATGGAGAAATGGTTTCCCATGGCCCTCAAGGATGTGTCGTGCTCATGGATGATGGACCTTCCGGAGGGCTCCATCTCCTCATGGGCCGAGCTGTGCCAGCAGTTCGTCACCAACTTCAAATGCACGTCTGAGCGCCCTCTGATAGAGGCGAGGGTGTCTCGATCTTCCGATGAGATTATAACAATCGATTTGGTGGAGACGACTTTGATGATCCGACTACAAACGTGCACGACGTTGTGCCTTATCAATCGCTAAACCAATATCCCAAGGTTACCGATGATGCCGGAAGCACGATCTACCTGACAACGAAGGTCTATTCTTGCACGCAATAGAAGAACAAGCAAGGATATCATAATGTAATCTCGGTATTGCGAATATAGTTAAATTATTGATAAAGGTGGGGATCCGACAGCGGTCTTGGTCTGGTCGCTGGACACAAATGAAGTGCACGAAGCTGCAATGGCTAACTTTTAACTAAACAAATCCCAAAGAAAAAGTAATAGATTGATCTACTTATATAGGATCAAGGGGTGGCGGCCAAGGAGGTGGGAGGACGTCCCACAACGGCCTAAAACTAACCCTAGGTCATACAATGCCCATGGGCCTAAGTGGAGGTGAAGCAACACCTTTGGACTTGTAGTTTGACTCGGATTCTACTTCAACATCAGATTGTTTCATCAATATCTCAATGCTCCGGTCGAATTTGAAGGTGACACTAATTGGACTGGAAAGAGGATGAAATCTACTTTCCAACAAAAAAATAATCACCCAATTCGGAGTCCGGACGAAAGAGATCTTTGCGTTTTGAGTCAGGTATGTCTGTGCAGTCCGAATTTGAGTGTAGAACGTGATGGACTTGGACTCTATCTTCTCTGGGATCGAAAGTGACATGAGACGACTTTTTGAACAATACCTAAACTTCTCTTTTTCCCGTTATCTTCATATGTGGATTGTACAAATGTCCCATACACTTGCAATTTGACATGGCACAAAAGTTTGAGAAGTATTTTTGTCCTAGATAACATAAATAAATTATAGCATAGTTTGCATTACAAATCACCTCACAAATATGCATGTATGCAATATTTTTGGTCGTATCCAAGGTATTCATGTCCTCATCATCCTCCCTTCTTGAAAACAAAGCCGTCCTCGCCGAGACAAGGTGTACATGTTGTATATGTATATGTCATTGGCATTGCTTAATCTGAAATGTGGCTAACAGAAGAGACAAGGTGTACATGTTGTATATGTATATGTCATCCATTTTTACCTCCCTTGGTTTTTGCACATACGACACATGTATACAAGAGTAACTTTCATAGTTCATAAAATATAAAGCCAAAACATTATCACAAGAAGTAGAAGGCATGAAAATATTTGCAACTCAGTTTGCACATATAAGTGAAGCTCTTATTCATATTCAAAGATTGACAATGTTCATCATTAAACCATCCCAAAATCGGTGAATAAACCTTACTTGCATCAAATTTACATGCTATAACATGCTTAAATAAGCAAACATGCAATAAGTCATTTGACACAGAATTATCACCAAGATTAGAGGTCATATCAAAATGATTAAACATTGGGTTTTTTGCATCAACAGTTAATTCGATGGGTGCACTCAAAATTGTTGGTATTTCATATGTTTGATCACACGCATTCACGATAGTAACTCCATTCTATAAAATAGGGGGTGTGCTCAAATCAACAGGTAACTCAACACATGATGTACTCAAGTTAACTAGGCATGCATCATTCTCATGTGAAGTTATATCATCAATACCTTTATTGTTACCTTGTGGCAAAGATGTAGCTGATGTAGGTACGGACGATGACAATGTACCATACTCTTGAGATGATGTCGCACTCATAATATGAGGTGTGGCAGCTCTTGTAGGTGCAAGAGTGGAGGAACCAACCGGTGGTGGTGAGCATGAACCAGAATAGTAGTTGTTGTAGTCACGCAATGCATCCTCCTATATCTGTCTCTCAAAGGTACAATCGCAAACATGCATACTAGTAATGCAACAAGGAATATACTGAAATCTTGCACAAATATCATGGTTCAAACCACCAAAAAATCTATTCATTGTATCATCCTCAAATTCTTCTATGTCACGATGATGCATATAAGATTTGAACTCTTGGTAGTAAGCATGAACAGTGTTACTTCCTTGTTTTAATTGTTCCAATTTGCGAAGCAATTCACAACGATAGTAAGGAGGAAAAAATTGTTGTCCCATTACAACTTTCAAATCTTTCCAAGTTGTGGGTTGATTATCATTGTTTTTCTTACAATGTACACTCCACCAAACAAAAGAAAAACCAGTAAATGCTCCAGTGCAACTTTTACTCTGTCAAGTTCAGAAAAATCATGGTGACTAAAAACTTGTTCTACTTGAAGCTCCCAAGCTAGATAAATAGCAGGATTAGATCTACCCTCAAATGATGGTAAAGAGATAACCTGACCATGTGCTTGTGTGTTGTCCCACCTCTCGTGATGGTGAAGATGTATCAGTCATCCAAGAACATCTATCTCCAGAACCCGTCATGATTAATAGAAACAAGAAATAAAATTTGAGAATAATTTTATGAACTACTAGGATGTGGTGATGCCTGCTAGAACTACGTTGGTATTTCCCCAAAGAGGAAGGGATGATGCAGCACAGCGGCGGTAGGTATTTCCCTCAGTGATGATACCAAGGTTATTGATCCAATAGGAGAACCAAGAAACACTACGTAAACAGCACCTGCACACAAATAACAAATACTCGCAACCCGATGTGTTAAAGGGGTTGTCAATCCCATTCGGGTAACGGCGCCAAAAATTGGCACATGGACGTGACAAATTTGTAATAATTTGATAGGTCGAACGCCAAATAAAATAAATTGCAGCAAGGTATTTTTGGTTTAATAGATATGAAAATAAAAGCAAAGGAAAATAGATCGAAAAGGCAAATATATTAAAGAAGACAGCCGGGGGCCGTAGATTTCACTAGTGGCTTCTCTCGAGAAAAATAGCAAATGGTGGGTAAAAAAATTACCATTGGGAAATTCATAGACTTCAAATAATCATGACGATATCTAGGAAATGATCATTATATAGGCATCATGTACAAGATTAGTAGACCAACTCCTGCCTACCTCTACTACTATTACTCCACACATCGACCGCTATCCAGCATGCATCTAGTGTATTAAGTTCATGGAGAAATAGAGTAATGCGATAAGAACGATGATGTAGACAAGATCTATTTATGTAGAGATAGACCCCATCTTGTTATCCTTAATAGCAATGATACATACATGTCGGTTCCCTTTCTGTCACTGGGATCAAGCACCGTAAGATCGAACCCATTACAAAGCACCTCTTCCTATTGCAAGATAAATAGATCAAGTTGGCCAAACAAAACCCAAATATCGGATAATAAATATGAGGCTATAAGCAATCATGCATAAAAGAGATCAAAGAAGACACAAATAACTTTCATGGATAAAAAGATAGATCTGATCATAAACTCAAAGTCCATTGGATCCCAACAAACACACCGCAAAAAGAGTTACATCATATGGATCTCCAAGAGACCATTGTATTGAGAATCAAACAAGAGAGAGGAAGCCATCTAGATACTAACTACGGACCCGTAGGTCTACAAAGAACTACTCACGCATCATCGGAGAGGCACCAATGGACATGATGCACCCCTCTGTGATGGTGTGTAGATTGGATCTGTGGTTTCTGGAACTTGCGGCGGCCGGAATTGATTTTCGTCGACTCCCCTAGGGTTTCTGGAATATTGGGGTATTTATAGAGCAAAGAGGTGGTTCAGGGGGCACCCAATGTGGGCACATCCCACCTGGGTGCGCCTGGGCCTCCAGGCGTGCCCTGGTGGGTTGTGCCCCCCTCGGAGCACCCCCCCATGTGCTTCTCTGGCCCATTAGATATCTTCTGGTCCAAAAAAATCCACAAAAAGTTTCGTTGCGTCTGGACTCCATTTTGGTATTGATTTCCTGTGATGTAAAAAACATGCAGAAAACATCAACTAACAGTTGTCACTATGTCAACACGTTACCCAAAAATGATATAAAATGATTGTAAAACATCCAACAATGATAATATAACAGCATGGAACAATCAAAAATTATAGATACGTTGGAGACGTATCAGCATCCCCAAGCTTAAATCTTGCTCGTCCCCGAGTAGGTAAATGATAAAAATAAAATTTTTGATGTGGAATGCTGCCTAACATGCATCTCATATTCTTTTCTTTATAGCATGGACATTTGGACTTTTATATGGTTCAAAACAATAGTCTAGTTTTGACATAAGACTTAAATACTCAAGCATATCAACAAGCAACCATGTCTTTCAAAACAAGCAACCATCATGCTCAGTCATTAATCCATTCATGAAACACACTCGCATATTAACTACACATAATGCTCAAGTACGATCATAGTGCCTCCTACTTGGTGCTTTTATAAGAGAAGATGGAGACTCAGATTAAAAATAAAAATTGCATAAAGTAAAAGAAAGGCCCTTCGCAGAGGGAAGTAGGGATTTGTAGAGGTACAAAAGCTCAAAGCGAAAAACATAAAGATAAAAACATTTTGGGAGGCATGCTTTTCCCACCAACAAAAATGACTTAGAGTTCCTAACACTTTCCATGCTAGATATATCATAGGCGGTTCCCAAACAGAAAATAAAGTTTATTCCTTTTCCCACCATACTTTCACTTTCCATGGCTAACCGTATCCACGGGTGCCCTCCATACCAACACTTTCCAAGGAACTTATCATTTCACAACATGAAGTAAATTCATTTTTCATTTCGAGACTGGGCATCCCTAATACCTTTGCCTTACTCTCGTGCAATGACAAGTGAATAAACACTCATCGTGAGAATAATACATATAGCATGGAAAATATTATCCACCCCTCACCGCCTCGCAAGCGGTACGAACACACAAAAGAGAAGTTTATTCTGAAAATTAGAGATAGCACATCAAAATTTTCTTAGAACGGCAAAAGCATACCGCATATAGGTAGATATAGTGGACTCATATGGCAAAACTGGTTTAAAGGGTTTTGGATGCACAAGTAGTGATCATACTTAGTGCAAAATGAAGGCTAGCAAAAGATTGAGAAGCAACCAACCAAGAAATAATAATCTCATAAGCGAGCATTAAGCATAATTAACACCAAATAATGCACCACAAGTAGGATATAATTTCACTACATAGCTATTGACTTTCGTACTTGCATAGGGAATCACAAACCTTAACACCAATATTCTTACTAAAGCATAATTACTCATCAACATGACTCACATATCACATCATCATATCTCAAAACTATTATAAAGAATCAAGTTTATTTTGTCCAATGATCTTCATGAAAGTTTTTATTATATCCTTCTTGGATATCTATCACTTTGGAATTGATTTTCATGTTGCTTTTGATAAGCTCGAGCAAATATAAGTGATGATCATGAGCATAATATTTCTTTCTCTCAAATTAATTTAAGTGAAGCAAGAGACAATTTCTTAAAAAAATTACTAACTCTCAAATAAATCTAAGTGAAGCATGAGAGCATTTCTTCAAAAATACTAAAGCACACCGTGCTCAAAAATATATAAGTGGAGCACTAGAGCAATTCCATAGCTCATAAAAAATTAAGTGAAGCATAGTGAGAAATTCTAACAAGTCATGGAACAAGTTTGGCTCTCTCAAATTGGTGTGTCCAGCAAGCATTCAAGACTTAAAATAAAAATCAAAACAAGCAAAGACTCATATCATACAAGACACTCCAAGCAAAACTCATAGTATGTGACGAATAAAAATATAGTTTCGAGTAAAATACCGATGGTCGTTAGAAGAAAGAGGGGATGCCACTCGGGCATCCCCAAGCTTAGTTGCTTGCTTCTCTATGGATAATAGCTTGGGATGCCATCTTACTCCTTATTCCTTCATCCATCATAACATCACCCAAAACTTGAAAACTTCAATCACACAAAACTCAACAAAACCTTCGTGAGATCCGTTAGTATAAGAAAACAAATCACTACTATAAGTACTGTAGCAAACCAATTCATAATTTATTCTTGCATTATATCTACTATATTCCAACTTTTCTATGGCAAAAACTCATCAAAGAAAACCATAGAATCATCAAAACAAGCACACAACGCAAAGAAAATAGAATCTGTCAAAAACATTCTGTAGCAATCTGGATATTACCAATACTTCTGTAACTCCAAAAATTCTGAAACATTAGGGCCATGTGAAAACTTTGTATATTAATCTTCTGCAAAAAGATTTGGTATTTTATAACGCTTCTGTTAGAAATGAGAATTATTTTCGTGAGCACGAAAGTTTCAGTTTTTCAGCAAGATCAAATCAACTATCACCCAACATAATCCTAAAGGCTTTGCTTGGCACAAACACTAACTAAAACACAAAAAACACAATCATAACATTACCATAATTGTGGAAACACTCAAGAACAGAAAGCAAAAAGAAAAAATAAATTTTATTCTTTGGGTTGTCTCCCAACAAGCGCTATTGTTTTACGCCCCTAGCTAGGCATAAAGCAAAGATCTACATTTTGTTGTCCTTCCCCTTAATTTCCTTGGAGGTGTTTTTGTCAAGAGGTTTTGTAAAGACAACTTAAAACATATTATCCATAGAAACTTTAGCATCATTAAGTTGCCAATCATCATAACACATTTGATTCCCGGCAAGAATCCAAGAGTAATGTTGATTAACATTATTGAAAACTTGTTGGATTACATCTAAAATGGGGACTTCCTTTTTAAGATTCTCCTCAACGATTTGATTATCCGCAAGCAAATGTCTTAACGCATAATCACTATTGTAAAGAATTTCATCTATCATGGGCTTTTCATGATTCATACCATAAAATCAAAGATTTCCCTAGCTTCCTGTATTATGTAGTCAAATGCATTCATAAGAACGAGAGTGGCCAACTTTTCAGCCTTAGGATTCTTTATAACGGGAAGCTCAAAAACAATCTTTGCAAAGTAGGATGAGTACAGATAAATTTACTTTCAAGTTTCAGAACTAGTGCTGAAATAGCTTCCGAATAAGATCTAGTCTTTCTAAGTATAGGAGCATCATCAAGACTTAAATTTCCAACACAATTGAAAAAATCATGGATACACTCTTTTCCCATAACATTCCCTTGCCCCAAGATAAAAGTTTTAGCATCCAGATTGCCCGTACGTCCACTAGTAGGAGTTAGGCCATCATCTGTTGCTGCGATACTGAAATCACTCACGATTGCAAGCAAAAGATAAATCTGACAAGAAAACGGCAAACGAAAAAGAGAGCAAATAAAACGGCAAATTTTTGTGAAGTGGGTAGAGGAAAACGAGAGGCAAATGACAAACAATGTAAATTGTGAGGAGTTGGGATTTGTGATTAGGAACCTGGTAGATGTTGATGATGTCTCCCTGGCAATGGCGCCAGAAATTCCTTTTGATGTCTGCTGGAACTACATCGGTATTTCCCCAAAGATGAAGGGATGATGCAGCACAGCGACGGTAGGTATTTCCCTTAGTGATGAGATCAAGGTTATCGAACCAGTAGGAGAACCAAGCAACATTACATAAACAACACGTGCACACAAATAACAAATACTTGCAACCCGATGTGTTAAAGGGGTTGTCAATCCCTTTCGGGTAACGGCGCCAGAAATTGGCATGTGGACGGGAGAAAGTTGTAATAATTTGATAGATCGAACGCCAAATAAAATAAATTGCAGCAAGGTATTTTTGTATTTTTGGTTTAATAGATTTAAAAATAAAAGCAAAGGAAAATAGATCACAAAGGCAAATATATTAAAGAAGAGACCCGGGGGCCATAGATTTCACTAGTGGCATCTCTCGAGAAAAATAGCAAACAGTAGGTAAACAAATTACTGTTGGGCAATTGATAGAACTTCAAATAATCATGATGATATCTAGGAAATGATCATTATATAGGCATCACGTCCAAGATTAGTAGACCGACTCCTGCCTGCATCTACTACTATTACTCCACACACCGACGGCTATCTATTGTATTAACTTCATGGAGAAATGGAGTAATACAATAAGAACGATGACATGATGTAGAAAAGATCTATTTATGTAGAAATAGAACCCATCTTGTTATCCTTAATAGAAATGATACATACGTGTCGGTTCCCTTTCTGTCACTGAGATCAAGCACCGTAAGATCGAACCCATTACAAAGCACCTCTTCCCATTGAAAGATAAATATATCAAGTTGGCCAAAAAAACCCAAATACCGGAGAAGAAATACGAGGCTATAAGAAATCATGCATATTAGAGATCAAACAAGACTCAAACAAATTTCATGGATAAAAAGATAGATCTGATCATAAACTCAAAGTTCATCAGATCCCAACAAACACACTGCAAAAAGAGTTACATCATATGGACCTCCAAGAGACCATTGTATTGAGAATCAGACGTGAGAGAGGAAGCCATCTAGCTACTAACTACGGACCCGTAGGTCTACAAAGAACTACTCACACTTCATCAGAGAAGCACCAATGGACATGATGCACCTCTCCGTGATGGTGTCTAGATTGGATATGTGGTTTCTGGAACTTGCGGCTGCTGGAATTGATTTTCGTCAAATCACCTAGGGTTTCTAGAATATTTGGATATTTATAGAGCAAAGAGGCGGTTTAGGGGGCACCCGAGGTTGGCACAACCCACCTGGGCGTGCCTGGGCCTCCAGGCGTGCCCTGGTGGGTTGTGCTCCTCTTAGAGCACTCCCAGGTGCTTCTCTGGCCCATTGGATGTCTTCTGGTCCAAAAAATCCACAAAAAGTTTCTCTGTGTTTGGACTCCGTTTGGTATTGATTTCCTACGATGTAAAAAACATGCAGAAAACAGCAACTGGCACTTGGCACTATGTCAATAGGTTAATACCAAAAAATGATATAAAATGAGTATAAAATGATTGTAAAACATCCAAGAATGATAATATAATAGCATGAAACAATAAAAAATTATAGATACGTTGGAGACGTATCAGGTGGTGGTAAAACGCTCACAGTAAAGCAAATGTCAATATCTTACAAGTTCTTACCATGCAGCAGGTGGTGACAGGCAACCAACGGTATCAAATAACTCCGAAGATTGAGTAAAGCGATTGCCAGGGTAACGTACGTATACACGGTGTAGAAATATGTGTGTTGACGCTCAAAAGTGCCACAATCATAGAGAGTAGCTTTTAGTCATATCAAGACTAATTCAAACTTTTGATTGGAGGTCACCTCCGGATGGCTCTCTTTAAGAAGATCAAGATGGATATGAACATGGTCAAAAACGAAGCTCTTATGCAATAGTTATGACAAGTTCAGGGATGCTCATGTTGACACCAGATTAAAGAATGGCAGAAACTCAATTAAGATGGTCCCTAATGGAAAATGTGTTAACACAAAAGTTGTGCATCGATTTGATATAAAAATCATCCCAATCCGAGTACGTATGCAAAAGTTAGAGCCATCGGAATGCAGCCCTGCCAGGAGGCAAAATATGGTGCACCCCACCAGACACGTGTCTGATGGGTAGCGCCACCAATCATCTGTTTTGCATGAGAGATTCGTCCCTCAAGATGACATCGAATCAAAAACGTTCAACATGAAAGTTGTTCGTCTTGTCAAAATGGTCAAACTTGCTTTTGTGCTCATCTTGATCGAAGGTAGTTTGTGGCCTGTGGGACCTAAAAACAAAACCGATGTTCCAGACTTATCTAAATCCGAGTTCGCTTAATTTTGGAATGATTTGGACATGATTTGGCGTCCTTTTCTTGTGCAGGAAGTCCATCCGCCTCTTATATACCTAAGGGGTGATGGCCAATTAAACAACACACGATCGAACAAACACATCTACTACTTTTTCGTGTTCATCTATCCCATACCCTTATATCTTTCTTCTCATTCTTCGTCGTTCTTCAGCAATGGATGGCTGTGGATCCACGTGGCTCTAGGGGCGAGTGAATCGACCTAGAGCAACCCATAGCCGTCGTGCACCCGGACGGGGTCCCTCCCGGGCGTGTGGGGTTTCGGGTCTAAAAAGCACCCTTCGACTGTCTTGTGTATCACGTTGTCGGTTGGGTCTCCTTCGACGTGAGCTACGGTGCATCACCCCCGGCATCGAGAGTACATGTGAGGTGTTCGTGTGTCAACACACTTTTTGGTGACTCCACTGGGGACGAAGCTTTGAACGGTCTCCAGCCTATTCTTGCTATGAAGAGATCGTCATCTAGCGTTTGCAATCTACGAAGGTAATATGAATACCCAACTCACTTATGTAGATGCAAATGATGCATATGTTGTTGCTAGATCGTTTAATGAGCATAATGCGTCGGCTAGCCCTAGTTTTATCAATCATGCATCTAATTATGTGCAACAGCCGATTCAGAATAATCTTCATGCTTCAACTTCATATAATTTTAGCAACATGCAACATATGTATCCCAACTCCCATGCATCGGCAACCCCGCAAATCTATATGCCGATGAACAACATGATGAGTTCGGTTAATCAAGTTGAAACACCCCGTGTAGGAACTTTCAATGTCATTCAACATAGTGTTTCATCTTTTTGTTCATTGGCGACTAATTTGCAACATGTTATTCTAAACATGCTGGTGGATTGGGGAATTGGCCATGCTACCACTAGTTATTCGGCCAATTACTCTCAAACATCATATGCTACACCTCATGCTACTAATTTTTTAGCACTATACGCAACTCTTCATGTCCATAATTCGACTCCGCACCTTCAAGGTCATGGCCGAATAAGTAAAACTTCTGCAGGAGCACAAATTCCTTCATGTTTTGGAGGATGGCTTTGAGATACATATCTATGGAACTTTATCACCGGATTGTTATAGAAGTTGAGAAGTTTTTGCCCAAGTTTGTACCAAGGATTCAAACAATTAATGGTCGATATATACTTATCATCCTAAGGACATGCAAAATGGCCGGTGGAGTTTTGACATCGTCCTTAGAACCAACATGGAAGAAGTTATTTTTCGGCACACCAGCTTTGCCAAAAAAACAGGGGGGCGTGTGTTGACGCTCAAAAGTGGCACAATCATAGAGAGTAGCTTTAAATTATATCAAGAATAATTCAAACTTATGATTGGAGGTCACCTCTGGATGTCTCTCTTTAAGAAGATCAAGATGGATATGAACATGGTCTAAAATGGAGCTCTTATGCAATAGTTATGACAAGTTCAGAGATGCTCATATTGGCACCAGGTTAAAAAAAGGGCATGAAACTCAATTAAGATGGCCTTTGATGGAAAATGTTTTAAGAAAAAATTTGTGCATCTCATCGAAACAGTCGATTTTCGTATAAAAATTATCCCAATCTGAGTTTGTACGCAAAAGTTAGAGCCATCAGAATACACCCCTGCTAGGAGGCAAAATATGGCGCGCCCCACCATACACGTGTCTGATGGGTAGCACCACCAATCGGTTGTTTTGCGTGAGAGATTCGGCCCTCAATATGGCATCGAATCGAAAAACTTTCAACATGAAAGTTGTTCTTCTCGTCGAAACAATCAAATTTTCTTTTGGGCTCATCTACATCAGAGGTCGTTTGTGGCCTATGGGACCTAAAAACTGAACTGATGTTCCAGACTTATCTAAATCCGAGTTCGGTTAATTTTGGAAAGATTTGGACGTGATTTGGACGAGATTTGGAGTCCTTTTCCTGTATGGGGAGTCCATCCGCCTCTTATATACCTAAGGGGTAATGGCCGATTAAACAACACACAATTGAACAAACACATCTACTACTTTTTCGTGTTCATCTATCCCCTACCCTTGTATCTTTCTTCTCGTTCTTCGTTGTTATTCAGCAATGAAGGGCTACGAATCCACGAGGCTTTAGCGGCGAGCGAATCGACCTAGAGAAACCCATAGCCGCCATGTACCCAGACGGGGCCCCTCATGGGCATGTTGGGTTTCGAGTCTAAAAAGCACCCGCCGATTGTCTTGCTTATCGTGTTGTCGGTCGGGTCTCCTTAGACATGATCTGCAATGCATCACCCCCAACGTCGAGGGTACACGTGACGTGTTCGTGTGTCAACAATGTCGATCTTGGAAGGCTTAAATATATGGTAGCAAAAGATTAGCAATAATCAATCCAATGATGCAATGTAGAATAAACGCTCAATGATTGTACTATGATGGTCCTAGGCTAGACCGGACTCAAGATGCGAGCCTAGAACACTAATGAGGTCACGACGTAGCACAACTATAATCAATAAAGGATATGAAGTACCTCTGGACAGCAAGATATAAGTGAAGATCACAATGGCAGCAAAGATAATGATGAGAAACAACTACCAAGCAGGATATACCAACAACACTCTCTCCAACTTTCCTCTGGAAAAGTTTGTGCCAATTTTTTGATCATTTTTCTAAAGAATTCTACTGAATCAAGCTTTCAAATGCAAAAAGAATCACTCAATTCCAAGTTGATATGAGGAGTCAAAAAATTCTAAAACTGGCCTGGAAAACTGGAATAAACCGTGTTCGCGAACTCCAGAGGGAAAAAGACCTATTTAAAAGCCGATTTTGAGATGTCAAATATTGAACTAGATTCTACAACTATTCACATGCATCTCGTCGCTAGCTTTAATTTGAGTACTTGTGGAGCCAAAACGGACTTCATATGAAAAAGATATGCCTGTTTTATTGAACACTGCGCAAAATAGATAGAGGCGAGGGTGTCCCGATCTTCGGTGAGATGATAAATATCGATTTGGTGGAGACGATTTTGATGATCCGACTACAAACGTGCACGACGTTGTGCCTTACCAATTGGTAAACCAACTCCGAGAGGTTATTGACCATGCCAGAGCACGATCAACCTGACCACGAAGGTCTATTCCTGCAAGCAATCTAACAACAAGCAAGAATATCATAAAGCAATCTGAATATTGCAAATATATATGAAGTGTTGACAAAAGTGGGGTTCTAAAAGCGGTCTTGGTCTGATCATTGGACACAAACGAAGTACACAAAGTTCCAGCAGTGGCTAACTTTTAACTAATTAAAACCCAACTCTAAATGGTGCCTTAAGGGTTGTATCTATAGTGGAAAAGAGAAGGAATTTCGTCCACCCTTGGCAAGGTGGGACTAAAATACCTCCTAAGTCATTTGCTCTACAATACAGACTCTAAAAACAGCCTAATAAGAGGTATTTCAAAATTACATGGGCCTGGCCCAAAAATAAGGTGGCATAGCACCTACAATAAGCTATGGATTATATTTCGTCCATCTTCTTGTATGTCATCATGGTGGCTTCAATGTGCGGAAATCTTCACTAGAAACTCCGTTCTTGCTCCCTTTGTGCATGCCTTCATCTCCATGCTTGATCATGCTCCAATGTTCATCCTTGATCATGCTCCAATGTTCATCCTTCTTGTCCATGCTAGGCCCTTCAACTATAATCAACACAAATGTATCCAAGTTCGGCAGCATCACATTCTCATGAACATTGGAAACATTACCAAGAAATGAAAGTACCTGATAATTAAACGTGCGTGTGAAAGTGCAACTATCCCTGGGTGGTTTTGGAAATTCCTGACAACATATAGCTCATTAAACTAATGTTCTTTCAAGATGATCATTTCACAAAGTTCAATGATTGGCATGGCATGGACTAGGAATGTGGACCCCTCAAAATGCTAAGGACTCATATTGGCTCAAGCTCAAGACTCTACATTTTATTTTAGTGATCCTAGATCACATTGAGTCGATAGGAAAAGTCAATACTATTAAAAGGGGATGAGGTGTTGCTTAATGGCTTGCTTGCTCGAAATGCTTAGTGATATGCTCCAAAAGCCCTCAACCACTTTCTCATATCCACATATGTCCCAAACCAAAAGTCAAACTCGGCCCCACCAATTTGATCTATCCGGCACCACCGAGTTCATCTGACATAGAGACAGCTAGAAACCCTAATCAGTTCGGTCTCACCGAGATGTGATTGCAAACTCTCTGTTTCCCTTCGTAACATTTTGGTCTAACCGAGAAGAGCGATCGATCCCACCGAGTTCGCAATGCAAACTCCCTGTTTCCCTTTTGTAACGTTTCTGTCTCACCGAAATGAGCGATTCGGTCCCACCGAGTTTGCCTGACCAACTCTCTGTTTGCCTATTACAGAAATCGGTCTTACCGAGTTTATGTGATCGGTCTCACCGAGATTACATTATGACCTAACCCTAATGAAATCAGTCCCACCGAGTTGACATGTCGGTCCCACCGAAAATCCTAACGTTCACATTTTGAACTAAATTGGTTTGACCGAGTTTCATGATTCGGTCTTACCGAGTTTCGTAAATTGTGTGTAACTGTTAGATTTTGTGTGGAGGCTATATATACCCCTCCACCCACTCTTCATTCGTGGAGAGAGCCATCAGAACATGCCTACACTTCCAACATACATTTTCTGAGAGAGAACCACCTACTCATGTGTTGAGACCAAGATATTCCATTGTAACCACAAGAATTTGGATCACTAGCCTTCCCCAAGTTGCTTTCCACTCAAATCATCTTTCCACCAAATCCAAATCTTTGAGAGAGTTGAGTGTTGGGGAGACTGTCATTTGAAGCACAAGAGCAAGGAGTTCATCATCAACACACCATCTATTACCTTTCGGAGAGTGGTGTCTCCTAGATTGGTTAGGTGTTACTTGGGAGCCTCCGACAAGATTGTGGAGTTGAACCAAGGAGTTTGTACGGGCAAGGAGATTGCCTACTTCGTGAAGATATACCCTAGTGAGGCAAGTCCTTCGTGGGCAATGGCCATGGTGGGATAGACAAGGTTGCTTCTTCGTGGAACCTTCATGGGTGGAGCCCTCCGTGGACTTGCTCAGCCGTTACCCTTCGTGGGTTGAAGTCTCCATCAACGTGGATGTACGATAGCACCACCTATCGGAACCACGCCAAAAATCCCCGTGTCTACATTGTGTTTGCCCCCTCCAAACTCCTCCCTTTACCTTCATGTGCAATGTTTTAACATTCCGCTGCTATACTCTTAGACTTGCATGTGTAGGTTGATTGCTTGACTTGGGCTAAGTTGCTAAAATCTGCCAAGACTGAAAATTGGGAAAAGGATAGATTTTTATTTGGTCAAGTAGTCTAATCACCCCCCTCTAGACATACTTTCGATCCTACAAGTGGTATCAGAGCTTTGGTCTCTATTTGCCTTGATTTCCATAGCATTGGTGATCATAGCCTTGGTTTCACAACCTAGAAGAGTATGGCGTCTAGTGAGGGAAATTACCACCATAGAGGTCCTTACTTTGATGGTACTAATTTAGCTAGTTGGAAGCATAAGATGAAAATGCATATTCTTGGATATAACCCCGTTGTTTGGGCTATTGTGTGTATCGGCTTGCAAGGTGAATTCTTTGATGGGAGAGAAATGAACCGTGAAGCTACCACAGAAGAGTTGAAGATGCTATAATACAATGCTCAAGCTTGTGATATCCTCTTCAATGGATTGTGCCCCGAAGAATTCAACAAAATCAGCCGTCTTGAGAATGCAAAGGAAATTTGGGATACTTTGATTGATATGCACAAAGGTACCAACTCCGTCAAGGAATCCAAATTGGATGTGCTTCAAAGTCAGCTTGACAAGTTCAAAATGAAGGATGGTGAAGGTGTCGCTGAAATGTACTCTAGGCTTGCTCTCATCACAAATGAGATTGTCGGCTTAGGAAGTGAAGAGATGACCGATAGATTCATCACCAAGAAGATCCTAAGAGCCTTGGATGGAAAATATGGTACCATGTGCACATTCATCCAAATGATTCCCAATTACAAATATCTCAAACCAATGGAAGTAATTGGAAGAATTGTTGCTCATGAGATGTCACTCAAGTATAAAGAAGAGCTTCACAACAAGGCTAGTGGTGCTTACAAAGCCTCATGTGATGCTCCTACATCATCAAGTGAGAAACAAGTCTTCAATGAAGAATTGAGCCTAATGATGAAGAATTTCAACAAGTTCTACAAGAGTAGAAGCAAAGAAAGAAGTTTGAAGTCAAGGTCCTACAATGACAAAAGATCTTCTAGTCGTGAGCATAATTGCTACAATTATGGAAGACCCGGACACTACTTCAATGAGTGTATGGCTCCCTACAAAAGAAGAGAAGATTCGCCCAAAAGGAGAAGTAGAAGAGAAGAATCACCTCCAAGAGAGAGAAGGAGTAGAGATGATCGTTATGAACGAAGAACCTCTCGCAAAAGCAAGGATTCAGAAAGGAAGGACAAGTCATCAAGGAGATACACAAAATGAAGACATCAAGCTCATGTTGGTGAATGGGTATCCGGCTCCGACTCCGACAATCACTTCGAGCAAAGTTATCACTCCGACTCCCAATATACTCAAGATGAAGGTGTTGCCAGTCTACCACTTGTGTCAACCAACTCCTATGATAGTTTGACTCACCAAATGAAGGAATCGAAAGATGCTTCATGGATAAAGGCCCAAAGGTATCACACCCCAAGTATGTTGATTTCAATAGTTATGAAGATGACTTGCTAGGTTATGATGATTTACTTGTTGGCAACTCTAGTGATGAAAACTATGATGAACTTGCTATTAATCATGTTAATCAAGATAAAACGAATGATGATGGTAAGAAGGAGATTGAGCGTCTAACTAAAGAACTAAACACTCTTAAGTTAGATCATCAAACTACCTTGGAAGATCATCGAGAATCTTTTAAAGACTCATGAGAAGCTACGCTTTGAAAAGCTTAACCTTGAGCAAGAGCATGGGTTCTTAAAAGAAATCAATGATGATCTTCGCAAGAAAAGTTCTTACATTGCCAAGCATTTACTCTTGTCTACTTACATGCCACAAGTTAAATCTAGTAACAAGAACAAGAAAGATTCTTCTTCTAGTGGTGACAATAATCATGTTAAATCTAATATTGTTGCTTCTAGTAGTTCTCTTGATTCCACTAATGACTCTCTCAGCCAAGTTACACTTGAGCAAGAAAATAGCTTATTGAAGGGAATTATAGAGAAAGGTGTTTACAAGAGCCTTGCCGGAAGTAAGCAATTTGAGGAAATTGTACGCAAGCAAGGAAAGCACTGGAAGAATCAAGGTGTTGGTTTTGAACGAAAGTTCAATGCCAATGGAGTTGAGTGGGAAGAAGATCAATACCCCAAGACGAAGTTTGTTCCTCAACAAGAGAAATATGATACTACTTATTTCAAGGGGACACAAGCTCAAGATGATCTTCCACCACAAGACCACAAGCAAAAAGGCAAGGACAAGCTTCAAGAGGAGATTGATGCATTCGAAGAAGCTCCCAAGGCCTTGGTCAAGTGGGTTCCCAAGACAACATCAAGTTCTACTTCATCAAGTACGACTACAACTCCAAGGATTCCAATCAAGATGATGTGGATCCCAAATAAGAAGAACTAGAGATTTCTTGAGGGTGACTCCACCAACATATTTCACTCATATCATCTAGGCGAGGACAAGTGCAAACAACTTCCACATCTTGCACTAGTTCAAGGAGTCACAAACCCTCTTGTTGGTAAGACAAAGGTAATCCAATGCTTTCATGAACTTCATCTTGTGTGAACTTCACTCTACGTATATGGATATCCTTGTTTGTTCCTTGTGGGACTAACCCATGTAGGTATTGAAAGTGCAACTCACTCAAATGGATTGCCCCGAATGATCTACATCAACATTGAGCATCCACATCTTCAACATCTACATGAAGTCATCATCGATAAAACCCAAGGTTAGTTCATCCCTCTTAGGGGGGATATCACATCTAGGGGAGCTTTACTCTAAGATTCGAGCTAAAGCAACTCTAATGGTGTGAACACAATAATGCTTTATGTAAAAGTGGTAACCCCACTTGTGCTTAAACGATGAGTATGACCTACGATCAAATATTCTCATTTGACTCCTTAGTCAATATACTCATATATAGATGGCCTAGTCATCGCAAAATTGCTTGACAGATGCTAGAGTGTTTGTGCATGCTTTGTCACGTATTTCATTTGCCATTTTATTCTGTGAGCATGTTGGTTGCATATTTTATTCATTCAAGGACATCCATTTGTTGCTTTCATTGTTTGGATCTTTTTCTTTTGCCAAATGGATGGACAAGAATGCCTAAGAACTTCCTCTAGCTATCTATGATTTTCTCGTGTCAAACTCTATTCATGCTACATCACAAAGTTTGATCAAGTCAGATTCGAACACTCTGTGTGAGGAGCACTCGGAGTCCCCGGTTCATCATAGACTTAAACTTCCAAAACCTCTCTGTGCATTTCGGTCTGACCGATTCATCCTTTTCGGTTTGACCGAGTTCACTGAGTTGATCTAGGTTTTCAATCTTGGTGCAACCGATTAGAACTTTTTGGTCACACCGAGTTGCAGTAACCGCTTGCGATTCTGCATCTCTGTGCCACCGAGTTGTTCCACTCGGTCACACCGACAGGGTCAGGATATATATACCGAAGGGTTAAATTTTGGAAATTTCTCCAAAACCTCTCAGCCCGCGCATGTCCTGCTCTGCCACCTCGGGTCTCCGGATCGTCCTCTCGTCGCCAGCGACCTCCCGCCACTGGTCTCCGTCGCCGTCAAGGAAATTCAACCCCGCCGTTGCCGTCGTAGCAAGCTCATCACCGAACTAGGGTATGAGTTTGAATCTTCGTGCTATTCCTTTACTCTGATTCTTAGCACAAAGCAAATGCCATGTTCTTTACTATGTATGATATCATCCTGTCCAGCAAAAACATCCTTTGGATTAGATTCAATTCGAAAATTTGGGGTTAGGTTTCCGCGAAACTCATCACGAACCGACAGAGTTGTGGAAATTAGTCTCACCGATTTGGCTCAGGCCATTGCACTTGCACTTTTCGGTCTGGCCGAAACTTGCAAATTGTTGTGACCCAGTTCAACTCTCAGTTAAACCCTAGCAATCTCGGAGTCACCGAGTTGTGTCTTTGTCTGACCGATTTCACTGGTTTAGACTCCAAAAGTTGCTTCGGTGTCACCGAGTTTAACAAATCGGTAGCTCCGAAATGCTTTATGTGGAAAACTAAAACTAAGTTTTTGACTCATTTGTTTTGCAAAATCTCCACACTTTGTGATGCTCATCCACTCTATCTCATCAATAACTATTCATAGCGTCAGCTGTCAGTTTGTTTTGCCGGAATGTCTGATCAGAGTGATAGCCAGAATAAGTCAGAAGAGCAGATGAACCTCAGTGAGGGCACTAGTCCCTCTGGCAGCTATGATGAGGGTAGCAGGAGTACCCCAAGCAACTTGCCCAAGGCAGCTACAAGGACAAGGATGTCAGGACCCCGATCCTAACCACATCGATCTAGCATGTAACACATCATATCGCTTTGCGGCCTCACGCACGGTATTCCCACGGGTGCCACCTTACCTGGCCCGGGACCGTTTGCACCTTTTGGCTCACATATATGATAGTGTCGCTAAGATCCATATGACAAAGAACCCGGGCCGACATGACTAGTCGTGAACCCAAAGTGGCACTAACTTATAGGGACAGACATACATGACCCAGCAACGAATGTGTCGGTCACCAGAGAATGAATTCGGGCTGTAGCAACTGGGCTAGCATGACTCCGAAAGACACGGTGTGATATTTCCCCGAAGGGACAGACACAGGATTGCAGAAGGACACATGCCGGCCAGTCTAAGTGTTCCAGAGCAGTAGCAACTGGGCTAACAGGACTCCGGTAAACTGGGTTGTAGCAGACTACGATGGATCAGTGGAACCATTGGACTACATTTCCCTATAAGAGAGGCTACCAAGGATAGACAACTAGGTTGTTGGATCCCACACATACCAAGCATTTCAAATCATACACACAATATGCTCGATATGTGCAAATACAACATGGCATCACAACAAAACTCTACAACTCAAAGTATTTATTCATTAGGCTCCTAGGAGCCAAGTATTACAAACATGGGTCTCATGCCCCACATACAGAGCATACAAGCAACAAGCACATGCGGAAGCTTAACTTGTCTGAGTATAGACAACTACAAATGAAAAAGGCTGAGAAGCCTAACTATCTACAAGATCCTGCCGAGGGCACAAGATCGTAGCTGAGGTAACAAGCTAAACGTCAAAGTCCACGCAGAACTACTAGTGAGACTGAAGTCTCTCTGCAAAAACATAAATTAAGCAAACGTGAGTACAAATGTACCTAGCAAGACTTACATTAGAACTAACTACATATGCAACAGTATCAACAAAGGGATGGTGTGGTTTAACTGCAGCAAGCCAGCTTTGACTTAGTGGCTAACCTGAACTACTACTGCAAGCAACTCTTTTGAGGTGGCGCACACGAGTCCACATATTCACCATATCAATACACCACTATGGATCCGCTCCCGTCTCCCTACGAGAATGCCATCCATAGCACTCACGCTTATCTTGCGCATTTTAGAGTATCCACTTTCACTTGTCTATGAACTGTACAGGCAACCGAGAGGTCCTTTACCGCGGACGCGGCTACTCGAATAGATCATTTATAACCCTGCAGGGGTGTACTTCTTCACACACACTCTCGCCACTTACCACCATGTACACATCGTGTATCTCGTCAAGCTTCAAGAGGAAGCCCGGCGAGGGAGTCGGCCATGACCTGACTAACCACACAAGTCTCTAGTCCAGGTTTATCGCCTATTCGGGTTCCATCCGCGAGGAGATCCGGCTGGGGTTTCGCTCACAGCCCCAAACGATGTGTGAAGGGTTCCCAAGACACCGAACGAGCGACCGGTACACCGTGCCACGGTGTATCTACTGCATCATAGCCCACCCCTAGGGCCAGCGCTACGCACGGCCTCCAACACATATCCTACAAACACGAGAAACTAGTTGCAACTCCTGGACAGAGATCAAGGCAGTTAATAAGTTGAGAGGGTCCATTGGTTTTGGGCCCAATGCGTGGTAGTAGCTATTCATGGATCACAAACACAGAACTCAGTTCTTAAGGATGGCTTTAATGAAACAACCCACCATGTACCCACTATAGGGCCCGATTTGAAGAGCAGCTTGCACCTACGTGCTCCGGGGAGTGACGTGCATATGATGGAGCAAACAACGGAGGCGGGGTGGCCGGAGTTGAGCACGGTGTCGAGTGTTGCGGCGGCCGGAGTTCGGCTTAGCGCGGGCGAGGCACTACGCTTGGCTGACGAGCAAGCTAAGCAGCAGGGTGGACTCCTGGGAGCCCCAGGAGCACGCTGGTGCCAGTGGACCGAGCGGAGGTGCTCAGGAGCGAGGACCTCATCGATCATGGCAGACGGCGGCGCTCGGGACTCGCGGGGCGGTGGCTAGCATGCAAATTAGAGCACGAGGTGAGGGGAAAGATGGAGGAGCTCACAACGCTTCGGGCGGAGTCAGCGGCAAGGGTGGGGATGCACTGGAGCCCGCGAATAGATGTCGATGAGCAGCAGGCAAAGGCGATGAAGGAGAGCCCGATGGCGTCACTTGAGGGCGTCCAAGGTCTTGATCTGTGACCTGGTGAAGTAGTGCTTGTCGGCAGAGCTTTGGAAAATGCTACGGCGGTGGTTCATCGATGGTGGCTACGCGTACAGCTGCGGCGTGCTCTCGGTGGTGCTCGGAGTGCACGTGGAGCAGGGCTAGAGAGGCACCAGAGAGATGGGGGAGTGAGGCGGAAGGTGTTGGGCGTCTCTGAGTCGCGGTTCGAGGGCCCAGGAGGCTGCCACGGTGAAGCAGGAGGTGGAGGACTCTGCGTGCGTGCGTGCGACTTCGCCTCTGCCTACTGGCAAAGGTTGAAGATGACCACGGCGCCCTTGGTGGGCTGGGCCAGCAACGGTGTTGGGCTGCTACAGGTGAAGGTAAGCTGGGCCAGGTGTTCCTTCTTTTTCACATTTCTGTTTCTGTTTTCTAATGTTTCATTTCTATTTTGATTTGATTCACAGACCAAATCATTTTAGTAGCTTCTGAAAATATTTATGTGGCTTGATAAAATATATTCAAAGCCACTCACACGTTTTCAGGATTATTGGATTCATATTCTATATATAGCAAATATAAATCCAATGCAAATAGTTATTGCATTAACTCCAGATGCCCAAAAAAATATTTATGAGCTCCTAAAAATATTGGTTTGGATTTTATCTCTGGCCAATATTTTCAGAGAGAAACATGAACATTTTCTTGGACTTATTTGAAGCAGTTTTATCTTGATCATTTTTTTAAAGGATTCTGAGGCTTGGAAAATTCCTCAATTCGAATTTCATTTGAATTTAAACATGTTGAAACAACCAAGCTAGTCCAAGGCCAAGGCAAAGCTAGGGATGTGACAACTCACCCCCACTAAACAAGAATCTCGTTCCGAGATTGAAGACATGTGGTAAGAAGAAAGGAGGTCGCAAACTATCACAATCTTCTCGATCCAACTGCCCTTCTCGAAGAAGTAGCTTCATTGCATCATATTGATCTTAACGTCTTTGCTTTCGAGATCTTCATTCAACGTGTTGATGACAGAAATAAACTCTACAGGAAATGATCTCCTCAGAGATCGAGCACTCAAGATCAACTCAGGGAGTGAGATGTAATAACATCTCTTTAGTTGAGACATAAAACACACATCAGGAGCAATGGAAAGAGGTGGATGGCAAGGGTTCAATTGGGTGAGCAAGAATTCCACATAGAAGAGGATGGTGCATGGTTTCAAGATAGCGAGGAAATAATCGCCATGATTCATAACAGGGCACCTTAGGGAAGGTGCCTCGTAGAATTATCCCTTAAGTGGCAAAAAGAATTACTTTTGATACATAGATCACTGAAACTCTTCATACCAGCCTAAGGCAATTCACAATTGATCGTTTGAAAGAATTCAAAAGAATGGCATACCCAGTTCGGAAAGGAAACTACGGTTATAGAACAACTTGGCAAATGGAAGGCACATTCCAGTTGATACCAAGGATATAACCTAGTGACTGAGTGTTCTTTCAAGAACTTGAGCATTTCCATATTCATCAAGGTTTTACCAACATCTATGCCAAGATCCTGGTGACACCTCGTACTACCATGATGAATAGTGATGGACGATGCAGATGCAAAGGAAGACAACACTTTCTCAGATTTCACCTTAGTGAGGCCAAGGGAACGAAATCTGGATGATCGACTGAGAGACATTTAGCACTCCGCTTCTAATGTTCTCCTTGATGTACTAGATACCACGATCATGCTTAAAAGCATCAATATAACCATCAAGTAAAGGTCGGACTTCGGGATACAAAGGATCCATAAGGAACAACTTCTAGAATAAGTCACATTAAATCCTCATGGTGAAGATGGTCAAATAGCTCAATCAAGATACTACAATGATAGATCTTCCGGCTAGGTGTGTCGGCCAGAACATCAACCTTGTCGGGACCAACAGCATAGATCTTGGAAAAGTTCCAACTATCATATCTGCCTGAGATTCAGATCTGGTTGGTAATAGGATATTTCAGACAGCATGTCTGGAAAGAAAGTTTGCAACACAAACCGACGAGATGACGTTGCGATATTCTCGGGAAATGAGCTACGATAGCAAGCTCCAAAACATGAGCTGGTTCTGCTAAATACATGTGAACACGTTGTCCAAGACATGCATGACCACATAGTAGTCTTACAACGGAGCACTACCGAGTTCTGATTGGGAGTCATCATTGCGGAGAGCGAAGTCCTGTGCATGTACCTTTGGGTCCTTAAGGATTAGCACTTAAGAACTTCTTTTCCTTGAACAAATCAATCAGTGGCTTGGTGTGCTAGGAACACATATGGAGTGGAGGCGGCCAACCTATCAAACCATAGAGCACTTCGCACGTGCACGACCAACTTGGGATGATTCCAGAGGAAGCAAAAACAATCTTTCTTGTATTCACGGCGGCAACTTGCATAGAATGTGCATGAATTCGAGGAAGTCACTTCTTCCATCCAAGCATAAGCTTCATGAACGGAACACGAACGCATTGCTTACAAAGTTTCCAACACTAACTTAGATGTTCAACATGAATCATGGACAAGATGAAATTGTTGTCAATGGGCTCAACAACAAACCATCTAGGCTTCCATATAGATGGAATTCCATAATTAAGTGAACACGGTGATAGCATTGGTCAGACCAAAGGATGTAATGGTGTATGCCCGAGGGATCAACCACGAGTAAGACAACATTACGAACATCGTTGGTTTTGATTTGATTTAAGGATAGCCCACACTCAAATCAAAATCTGGACAAGACAATAGATCCAATAACTGATCACGAGGACCAATTGATGTGGATATCCTCTTTCTTCAACACACACACACACACACACACAAAGATATCCCTTAACATGAACTAAATTTGGCAAAGCTTTTTATCTTCCAACTCTCCAAGTTGTTGTTTAGCTTAACCAACTAGCTCAGGGGTATCCAACACAGATTCTTGGAGAAGGGGTGGTTTATAAGAAACCAACTTGATCACGAACTCAACATAGCGGTAAGGTGATAACCTGGTTATACTTCTGAGAAGACTTTCGGAGAATCACGAACAGCCGATATGTTATTAAGCTCGAGAACAACGTTGCTTTTCAGGGCAAGACGATATGATCAAATAAGCAAGGATTTGCACTATCCTAACCCATTGGTCGAAAAGTGCACCGGAAATCAGGGCTAGGTAGCACGATCAATTTTTTAGGGTGATGATTCAATAATCAACACACTAAGAATGTGGTTTTTTTCCATTTAACTACCAAGCAACGGAGTTGCTAAGAGTATAGATTTCACACATCATAGTTCACTTGTCGGCATTCCGGTTGCAACAACACGGGAACCGAGGGATGAATAATGATGGCGAGAAGTATCACTAAATTAGGAATTCATAAGAGGTGGTGCAATTCTCATGACATTCTTGACATAAGGAGGGTAATACTCCGAGGTAGAACAGAACAAAAGCTGGACTGGCATTTTGATCTGTGGAGCACAACTGCTTTGACCCAATCCTCGATATGGATGAGGTGCTGGAGTTTGTTTCTCCTAGTCATTCTAGAATAGAATGGCTCGACGGACCTCAAGAGTAAAAGGCAACGATGAACATGAATGCACATCTACTCCTGACTATCAATTGATAGATGAGGGTCGGATAACAACTAAAGAGGGACAACTCAAAGGAACATATAACTTTCTGAGTTGTGGATGCATAAACTAGTATGTCGAACCATGTTCAACATGTTTCTTCCGGATAACCCATGCATAAAAGGAAGGAGTGGCAGATTCACAATGTAGAATGGAGAACTCATTAGGAGCGCTCTGGTTGTGATCCATTGGTTCAAGAGGACTCCTGCCATATTGGTTCATGGTATTGGAAGAACGATGTACCACGGACCTCGAGGACTATCGCAAAGGTTATTAATATCCTAATGAAACGAGCAAAACTACCAACATGAAGTAAGTGGAGTGAATCTTGGGTTCAAGGACCCATGAATGGAATACCTACTAACTAATAACATCACGGGATGCTTTCGAGAATGATGGCCAGAATCATCACACTAGCAATATAAAGCATTGCTAAATTACTAGGTGATCCTCTAAGACACCTAGGGTCATAATAATAGCTCCAACATATATGTCGAGGCAACAGAGTACCTCAACTCACCGATTAGTGTGGTCAAACTGGCCCAAAGAAACATCGGGGAACAAAAAGAAAGGAGTTACAAATGCATCAGACTATTTCGAAACCTGGGATGACTCGGACAACATAACGGTTGTAAATGCTCAAAAAGATTTGAGACATCCTACAAAATAGTGGCATGACCACTTAACATCACACTATCAAGGTTCTGAGATCAACTGTCAACACACAGAAATAGTAGGAACTGAACTGGGGCTTGAAACCAACAATCATATAAGTCTACAGATTAGTAACACGTGATCCTGATAGAAAGAATAGAAAGTCTAGTTCCTTAACCCCGTAGGAAATATAAGATGACTTGGATCGGAAGGGCATAAGGTATCAGGAGTAAAAAGAGCCTTACATACCCTTCCACAATCAATTCCCCTATTTATAACTAAAGCATTTCTAGACACGACTTCGGCCAGTTTGGCTTGGTAATCCTACAGGCAGTCAGGCTCTGAAACCAAAGTTGTCAGGACCCCGATCCTAAGCCACATCGATCTAGCATGTAACACATCATATCGCTTTGCGGCCTCACACACGGTATTCCCACGGGTGCCACATTACCTGGCTCGAGATCATTTGCGCCTTTTGGCTCACGTATATGATAGTGTCGCTAGCATCCATATGATAGAGAACCCGGGCCGACATGACTAGTCGTGAACCCAAAGTGGCACTAACTTATAGGGACGGGCATACATGACCCAGCAACGAACATGTTAGTCATCAGCGAGTGAATTCAGGCTGTAGCAACTGGGCTAGCAGGACTCTGAAAGACACCGCGTGACATTTCCCCGAAGGGATAGACACAGGATCGAAGCAGGACACATGCTGGCCAGTCTAAGTGTTCTGGAGCAATAGCAACTGGGCTAACAGGACTCCGGTAAACCGGGCTGTAGCAGAATACCATGGCTCAGTGGAACCACTAGACTACATTTCCCCATAAGAGAGGCTACCAAGGATAGACAACTAGGTTGTCGGATTCCACACATACCAAGCATTGCAAATCATACACACAATATGCTCGATATGTGCAAATACAACATGGCATCACAACAAAACTCTACAACTCAAATTATTTATTCATTAGGCTCTGAGGAGCCAAGTATTACAAACATGGGTCTAATGACCCCACATACAGAGCATACAAGAAACAAGCACATGCGGAAGCTTAACTTGTCTGAGTACAGACAACTACAAATGAAAAAGGCTGAGAAGCCTGACTATCTACAAGATCCTACCGAGGGCACAAGATCGTAGTTGAGGTAACAAGCTAAACGTCGAAGTCCACGCGGAACTACTAGTGAGACAGAAGTGTCTCTGCAAAAACATAAATTAAGCAAATTTGAGTACAAATGTACCCAGCAAGACTTACATCAGAACTAACTACATATGCATCAGTATCAACAAAGGGATTGTGGGGTTTAACTGCAGCAAGCCAGCTTTGACTCAGTGGCTAGCCTGAACTACTACTGCAAGCAACTCTTTTGAGGTGGCACACACGAGTCCACATATTCACCATATCAATACACCACTATGGATCCGCTCCCGTCTCCCTATGAGAACGCCATCCATAGCACTCACGCTTATCTTGCGCATTTTAGAGTATCCACTTTCACTTGTCTATGAACTGTACAGGCAACCGAGAGGTCCTTTACCGCGGACGCGGCTACTCGAATAGATCACTTATAACCCTGCAGGGGTGTACTTCTTCACACACGCTCTCGCCACTTACCACCATGTACACGTCGTGTATCTCGGCAACCTTCAAGCGGAAGCCTGGCGAGGGAGTCTGCCACGACCTGACTAACCACACAAGTCTCTAGTCCAGGTTTATCGCCTATTCAGGTTCCACCCGCGAGGAGATCCGGCCGGGGTTTCACTCACAGCCCCAAACGATGTGTGCAGGGTTCCCGAGACACCAAACGGGCACCCGATACACCGTGCCACAGTGTATCTACCGCATCATAGCCGACCCCTAGGGCCAGCGCTATGCACGGCCTCCAACACATATCCTACAAACACTAGAAACTAGTTGCAACTCTTGGACAAAGCTCAAGGCGGTTAATAAGTCGAGAGGGTCCATTGGTTTCGGACCCAATGTGTGGTAGTAGCTGTACATGGATCACAAACACAGAACTCAGTTCCTAAGGACGGCTTCAATGAAACAACCCACCATGTACTCCTACATGGCCTCTCATCGATACCTTTACCAAATCGTGTTCACACACTTCGCTCTCAACAATAGGACATGTTCACACACCTCCAATTCATCCCCGATGAATCAGACCTGACTCAACTCTAAGCAGTAGCAGGCATGACAAACAAGCATGAATGAGTAGGCACATCAGGGCTCAAACAACTCCTACTCATGCTAGTGGGTTTCATCTATTTACTGTGGCAATGATAGGTCATGCAGAGGAAAAGGGGTTCAACTACCGCAGCATGTAACAGTTGAATCATTGTTGTCCTAATGCAGTAAAGGAGAGCAGGCGCGAGAGAGTGGGATTGTATCGGAATGAACAAGGGGGTTTTGCTTGCCTGGCACTTCTGAAGATAATATAGCTCTTCATCGGTGTCATCGATCTCATCACCGGAACAACATCTACTGAAGGGGGACAATTACCGGCAACAGGGATGAAACACAATCAATGCAATGCAACAATATGATGCATGAATGTGACATGGAAATATGTTGTTGATTGAGCTAATGCAACTAACAACCATATTAAATGAAGTTGGTTTGAACCCTAGGTTCAAATTCAAACTCCATAAGTTAATATTCAAATGCCATTCACTTAGTTTGTCCTAAACAATGATGTTAACTTGCTCAAATATGCATGAAAATGCCATAAACAGATTCCTTGAATTTGTCTGATAATTTTACATATATAAATTATTCCATTTGGAGTTACGATTGAATTTCTATGATTTTTTAGAAGTTTTTGCTAATTTTCTGGAATTTACAAAGTAGAAATAATCCAGCTAGCTTAGTGCGTCAGCATGACATCAGTGTGACATCAGCAGGTCAACACGCCGGGTCTAGGTCAAACCTGACTAGTGGGTCCCACTGGCCAGTCTCACATTGATGGCTAGGCTCACACACAGGTGGGTCCGGTCAACGACCATGTCAGCGCAGTCAACTCTGACGCGTGGGTCTCGCCTGGTTTAACTAAATCTAATCAGAAAATAACCTGAGGTTATTTAGCTGGTGGGGCCCAGATGTCAGCGGTTGGTGTGATTAAATTAAATGCGATTAAGCCCTAATGATGGTGCCATGTCATCACCACCGGCGTGTAAACGCTGGCGACCAAATCTGCGGCGGGGGCATCGGACTTTCACTACAGGGCCCGATTTGAAGAGCAGCTTGCACCTACGTGCTCCGGGGGTGTGACGCACATCCCATGGAGCAAACAACGGAGGCGGGGGTGGCCGGAGTTGAGCACGACATCGACTGTTGCGGTGGTCGGAGTTCGGCTTAGCGCGGGCGAGGTGCTACGCTTGGCTGATGAGCGAGATAAGTAGTGAGGCGGACTCCTGGGAGCTCCAGGAGCACGCTGGTGCCACTGGACCGAGTGGAGGTGCTCAGGAGCAATGACCTCATCGGCCATGGCGTATGGCGGCGCTCGGGACTCGCGGGGCAATGGCTAATGCGCAAATTAGAGCACGGTACTGAGGGGAAAGATGGAGGAGCTCACAGCGCTTCGGACAGAGCCAACGGCAAGGGCAGGGACGCACTGGAGCCCGCGAACCCACGGCGGCGAGCAGCGGGCAGCGGCGATGAAGGAGAGCCCGATGGCGTCACTTGAGGGCGTCCGAGGTCTCTATCTTTGACCTGGTGAAGTAGTGCTTGTCGGCGGAGCTTTGGAACATGCTGCAGCAGTGCTTCATCGATGGTGGCTACGCATACGGCTGCAGCGTGCTCTTGGTGGTGCTCGAGCTGCGCGTGGAGCAAGGCTAGAGAGGCACCAGAGAGATGGGGAGTGAGGGGGAAGGTGTTGGGCGTCTCTGTGGCGCGGTTTGAAGGCCGGGGAGGCTGCCACGGTGAAGCAGGAGGTGGAGGACTCTGCGTGCGCGCGTGCGACTTCGCCTCTGCCAACTGGCAGAGGTTGAAGATGACCACAGCGCCCTTGGTGGGCTGGGCCAGCAACGGTGTTGGGCTGCTACAGGTGCAGGTAAGCTGGGCTAGGTTAGTTCCTTCTTTTTCACATTTCAGTTTCTGTTTTCTAATGTTTCATTTCTATTTTGATTTGATTCACAGACCAAATCATTTTAGTAGCTTTTGAAAATATTTATGTAGCTTGATAAAATATATTCAAAGCCACTCACACGTTTTCAGGATTATTGGATTCATATTTTATATATAGCAAATATAAATCCAATGCAAATAGTTATTGCATTAACTCTAGATGTCGAAAATAAATATTTATGAGCTCCTAAAAATATTGGTTTGGATTTTATCTCTGGCCAATATTTTTAGAGAGAAACATGAACATTTTCTTGGACTTATTTGAAGCAGTTTTATCTTGATCATTATTTTAAAAGGATTTTGAGGCTTTGAAAATTCCTCAATTCAAATTTCATTTGAATTTAAACATGATGCAACAACCAAGCTAGTCCAAGGCCAAGGCAAAGCTAGGGATGTGACAAAGGAATAAGAGAAACTCAGACTCAGAGGACGAGGATTATGTGGGGTTAGGCAGGGGGACCCTCTCTCCCCTCTCATCTTTGTCCTGGCGGCAGACCTCCTTCAAACTGCAATTAATGCAGCCTTAGCCGCCTATCCCCTCGGCTGAGCCATCTAACTACCTGGTCATACAATACGCGGATGACACGATAATCCTCCTGCCAGCATGTTTGGATCAGGCGGCTCGTTTGAAAACTATCCTCACAGACTATGCTGACTCTGTCGGTCTACACATCAATTTCTCCAAGTCTACACTGATCCCTATTAATACCCCCGCTGACAAGTGTCGTGACATTGCAAATATCTTTGGATGTACCACCACTAATATGCTGTTCACCTACCTTGGTCTACCACTTGGTACTACTAAACCTACGATCCTAGACATGACCCCCTAGATCTGCAAAGCCGAGTGCAAGATCACGGCTGCCATGTCGCTCATGTCCTATGTAGGCAAATTGGCTCTGATGAACTCACTTGTCACGTCTCTGGCTATCTACCCCATGGGTGTTCTTCATCTCCCTAGAAAAATTATTGAACAATTGGATAAGATATGACGACATTGCCTCTGGATCAAGAAAACAGATAATGGTGACAAGTGCAACTCTTTGGCGTCCTGGGACATGGTTTGTCGCCCTAAGGAGAAAGGTGGTTTGGGCGTTCTCAATCTCAAATTCCAAAACGATGCTTTGCTACTCAAACTTCTACGCAAATTCTACAACCAAATGGACATCCCTTGGGTCAATTTGATTTGGAAAACATACTATGTGGCCACAATCCCGCATGCATCCCCATCTTGTGGCTCTCATTGGTGGCGTGAACTGATTAAGCTCATGCCAACGTACCGAGGTGTGACCAAGGTCCAAATTCATAGTTGAGAGATGGCCCTTTTTAGGAAAGATGACTAGTGCAATCACATCCTCGAGGAGCAATTCCCTAGGGCCTTCTCTTATACTTCAAGATAAGATGCCTCGGTTCATAGTATGCTTACTACATCCGAAATCGGTGAAGCATTTCACCTACCTCTTTCAACTCAAGCCTATGATGAACTTAGAATGATCCAAAATGTGGTCTCCTCCACTGCACTCTCGAATGAGAGAGATGTTTGGATCTGTACCTGGGGCTCGTCCACATTCAAGACTACGGTATACTACAAATTTTGTTTCCGAGAACTTCGGGTCCACGAGGCGTTTAAATGGCTCTAGAAAGCCAAAAGTGTCCCCAAGATAAAAGTTTTTGGTTGGTTTCTTCTGGTTGATCATCTTAACACACGCAATATGCTCAGCATGAGACACTATAACATTGGGACCAACCTGGACTGTCTCCTTTGTGGAGAACACATGGAAGAAACCCTTGAGCATCTCTTCTTTCGCTACACCTTTAGCAAACGGTGCTGGCTCAAGCTTAATATCACCTGGCCTGCTACAGGAGATCGGTTGCATATGATGAAACACCTTAAGACGGGGAATCAACACAAGATGATCATGGACACCTTCCTGGTCGCTGCGTGGATTTTGTGGAAGGAAATAAATAATAACTATTTTAGGGAAGTGGCCCCTTCGATTGACAGTTGGCTAGCCAGGTTTAAAAAAGGCTTTGCCAACATGGCTTATAGACTCCCTGAAGATAAGAGACATCTCATATCTGCCATCCTAGCTTTTGTTCCCTGACTAGATTAACTTGTTAGCTCTCTGACTATCCTTTGTAATAGATTAGCCCCCCCTGGTACATTTGTAATATAGTCACCCATTTGGGTCTTTAATATATACATGCAGTAGGACGTGTTCCTACTGTCCAACTTTCCAAAAAAAAGTTTAGGCGCAATTGTTGCTAAACGGTTAAATCTAAACCGTACAAAGGGTCCCGTCTTGGGAGGCATCTTCGCCTCGAGCCTTGCTGCACACTTTAACATACCTATTAGGCACTATGAGAAAGAGGAAAAGTTGCTGCCTCATGTTTTTCTAGATTATAAGAGTATGGTAGCACATGATTTTATTGTTAAGAAGAAGAAGAAGAAGAAGATGCTTAACTATAGATTGGTATTTGATAGGAATTACTTTGAGACTATAACCTTGCCCGCTCCCTCTTTGTTCAACATATTTTCAGGCGCGTACCTTGTTTTGTCAGAGGCCGTTCAGGCATACCAGAGCCTGACATGAGCTCTAGAGCCGGAGCCACCACTTGATCCTCACCGTCAGTCTGTTTATCAGTGGGATCCGGAGGAGATCGCCAATGATTGGCACCCCGAGGACCCTCCTCGGTACACATGAGAGGGCAGTTTCGATCCGTGGGCATAGACCGACTTAGGCCAAAAGCCTAAGCTTGGGGGGGGGGTACGTATCCCTCACCGACATTACATTCATGTTCACACACTCATGCCAGTAGTCGGTGCTCATACTTTTTCATTGTATCATCCATGCTAGTTTATTTTCTGTTTTAAGCTCTCTTCTTGTGTGTTTGAAAAACCTTAAGAAAAACAAAAAAAATAGTTGTAGCTTTTAGCTAGTTTACTTTCCATGCTTGTAGTAGTAATAATTAAAAGAAAACCCAAAAATATTTCTCGTTCTTCTTTTGCTTGTTGGGAGCTTTCCCGTGTAAATATTTTTATTTCCTTTCTTTTCTTTGGGGGTCAAGAGGAGAAGACCACGATGGAAATGATGAGTGGCTCTCATATGCATTATTGTTGATCTAACAAAGAGCCCATATTACATTGTCTTCTCCCCTGAATTGAATCCTTGCAAATTCCAGCTTAGTCCAATGCACGTGCACTATTATTTATTATCCACACTATTCGGTTGTGCAAGTGAAAGGCAATAATGACGATATATGATGAATCGATTGAGATGAGAAAAGCTGGTATGAACTCGACCTCTCTTGTTTTTGTAAATATTATTAGTTCATCGTTCCTGATTCAGCCTATTATGAATGAAACATGTTTGCAATGACAATTAGAGATTATAGTTGCTCATGCCATGCATAATTTTCTAGGAGTTTATAATGGTTTACCTTGCGTACCAACATGCTATTAAAATGGTTGTGATGTGGTATGATAGGGTGGTATCCTCCTTTGAATGATTCGAGTGGCTTGACTTGGCACATCTTCACGCATGTAATTGAAACAAAATCAACATAGCCTCCACTATGTTTATGTTCATGGTGAATTATATCCTACTCATGCTTGCATTCAGTGTTGATTAATTTTAATGCATGTTCATGACTGTTGTCGCTCTCTAGCTGGTCGCTTCCCAATCTCTTTCTAGCCTTCACTTGTACTAAGCGGGAATACTGCTTGTGCATCCAACTCCATAAACCCCAAAAGTTATTCCATATGAGTACACCATACCTTCATATATGCGGTATCTACCTGCCATTCCAAGTAAATTTGTATGTGCCAAACTCTAAACCTTCAAATGAAGTTCTGTTTTGTATACTCAAATAGCTCATGTATCAACTAGGGCTGTCTGTATCTTCCATGCTAGGCGGGTTATTCTCAAGAGGAGTGGACTCCGCTCCTCACTCACAAGAAAATGGCTGGTCACCGTGATGCCCAGTCCCATGCTCAAATCAAATCAAAATAATTGCAAACAAAACTCCCCCAGGATTGTTGTTAGTTGGAGGCACTCGTTGTTTCGGGCTAGCCATGGATTGATGCTTGTTGGTGGTGGGGGAGTATAAACTTTACCATTCTTCTTGGGAACCGCCTATAATGTGTGTAGCATGGCAGATATCGAGATCTCTCAGTTGTTATGTTGACAATGAAAGTATACCGCTCAAAATATTATTCATCTCTCAAAATCGAGCTCTGGCACCTCTACAAATCCCCGCTTCCCTCTGAGAAGGGCCTATCTATTTACTTTTATGTTGAGTCATCATCCTCTTATTAAAAAGCACCAGTTGGAGAGCATCGTTGTTATTTGCATGTATTATTGTTAGTTTACATTGAGTATGACTTGACTGGATCTCCTTTACCATGAATTACAATTTCCAGTCAGCCCTTGATCTTCAGGGGCGCTCTGCATTTATGTTTTGCGTTCTCAGAAAGGGCTAGTGAGATACCATCATGTTATATCATATTATGATTGTTTTGAGAAAGTGTTGTCATCCGAGATTTACTATTATTGCTCGCTAGTTGATTATGTCCTTGATATGAGTAAACATGAGACCTAAATGTTATTGTGAATATGGTTAGTTCATAATCTTTGCTAAAAACTTGAATGCTGGCTTTACATATTTACAACAACAAGAGCAAACAGAGTTTGTAAAAGTTTTTCTTTATCACTTTCAGTTTATCAACTGAATTTCTTGAGGACAAGCAAAGGTTTAATCTTGGGGGAGTTGATATGTCTCCATCGTATCTACTTTTCCAAACACTTTTGCCCTTGTTTTGGACTCTAACTTGCATGATTTGAATGGCACTAACCCGGACTGACGTTGTTTTCAGCAAAATTGCCATGGTGTTATTTTTATGCAGAAATAAAAGTTCTTGGAATGACCTGAAAATCAACGGAGAATATTTTTGGAATATATAAAAAATACTGGCGAAAGAATCAAGGCCAGGAGGCACACCCTGTCCACGAGGGTGGGGGCGCGCCTACCCCCCTAGGTGCACCCCCTGCCTCGTGGGCCCCTGGTGCTCCATTGACCTCAACTCCAACTCCATATATCCACGTTCGGGGAGAAAAAAATCAGAGAGAAGGATTCATCGCATTTTACGATACGGAACCACCGCCAAGCCCTAATCTCTCTTGAGAGGGCTGATCTGTAGTCCGTTCGGGGCTCCAGAGAGGGGAATCCGTCGTCATCATCATCATCAACCTTCCTCCATCACCAATTTCATGATGCTCACCGCCGTGCGTGAGTAATTCCATCGTAGGCTTGCTGGACGGTGATGGGTTGGATGAGATTTATCATGTAATCGAGTTAGTTTTGTTAGGGTTTGATCCCTAGTATCCATTATGTTCTGAGATGGATGTTGCTATGACTTTGCTATGCTTAATGCTTGTCACTAGGGCCCGAGTGCCATGATTTCAGATCTGAACCTATTATGCTTTCATGAATATATGTGAGTTCTTGATCCTCTCTTGCAAGTCTATAGTCACCTATTATGTGTTATGATCCGTTAACCCCGAAGTGACAATAATCGGGATACTTACCAGTGATGACCGTAGTTTAAGGAGTTCATGTATTCACTAAGTGTTAATGCTTTGGTCCGGTACTCTATTAAAAGGGGGCCTTAATATCCCTTAGTTTCCAATAGGACCCCGCTGCCATGGGAGAGTAGGACAAAATATGTCATGCAAGTTCTTTTCCATAAGCACGTATGACTATATTCGGAATACATGCCTACATTACATTGATGAATTGGAACTAGTTCTGTGTCACCCTATGTTATAACTGTTGCATGAGGAATCGCACCCGGCATAATTATCCATCACTGATCCATTGCCTACGAGATTTTCACATATTGTTCTTCGCTTATTTACTTTTCTGTTGCTACTATTATAAGCACTATCAAACCAAAACTATTACTTTTGCTACCGTTACCGCTACTATCATATCACTTTGCTACCAAATACTTTGTTGCAGATATTAAGTTTCCAGGTGTGGTTGAATTGACAACTCAGCTACTAATACTTGACAATATTCTTTGGCTCCCCTTGTGTCTAATCAATAAATTTGGGTTGAATACTCTACCCTCGAAAATTGTTGCGATCCCATATACTTGTAGGTTATCACAGACCGATGACCAAGAGTAGTTCGGAGGTCCTAGGCAGGAGGCCTAATGACCCACTAAAGGAAATATGCCCTAGAGGCAATAATAAAGTTGTTATTTATATTTCTTTATATCACGATAAATGTTTATTATTCATGCTAGAATTGTATTAACCGGAAACTTAGTACATGTGTGAATACATAGACAAAACTGAGTGTCCCTAGTATGCCCCTACTTGACTAGCTCATTAATCAAACATGGTTAAGTTTCATAACCATATACATGTGTTGTCATTTGATGAACGGGATCAAATCTCTTAGAGAATGATGTGATGCACAAGACCCATCCGTTAGCTTAGCATAATGATCGTTTAGTGTTATTGCTATTGCTTTCTTCATGACTTATACATGTTCCTCTGACTATGAGATTATGCAACTCCCGAATACCAGAGGAACACCTTGTGTGCTATCAAACGTCACAACATAACTGGGTGATTATAAAGATGCTCTATAGGTGTCTTTGATGGTGTTTGTTGAGTTGGCATAGATCGAGATTAGGATTTGTCACTCCATGTATCGGAGAGGTATCTCTGGGCTCTCTTGGTAATGCTTATCACTATAAGCCTTGCAAGCAATGTGACTAATGAGTTAGTTGCGGGGTGATGCATTACGAAACGAGTAAAGAGACTTTTCGATGACGAGATTGAACAAGGTATGAAGATACCGACGATCGAATCTCGGGCAAGTGACATACCGATGACAAAGGGAACAACGTATGTTGTTATGCGATTTAACCAATAAAGATCTTCGTAGAATATGTAGGAGCCAATATGAGCATCCAGGTTCCACTATTGGTTATTGACCGGAGATGTGTCTCGATCATGTCTAAATAGTTCTCGAACCTGTACAGTCCGCACGCTTATTGTTCAATGATGATTTGTATTATGAGTTATGTGATATGATGATTGAAGTTTGTTCAGAGTCCCAGATGAGATCATGGACATAACGAGGAGTCTCAAAATGGTCAAGAGGTAAATATTCATATATTGGAAGGTTACATTTGGACACCAGAATGGTTCGGATTGTTT
>NC_057797.1:336002507-336017839 GCF_018294505.1 Triticum aestivum
GGTTAATGGGCCACCATGGGCCTTAGTGGAGAAGAGAGAGGGTTGGCCAGGAGGTGGCGCATGCCCCCCTTGCCAATCCGAATTGGACAAGGGGTGGGGGCGGAGCCCCTCCTTTCTTCTCTCCTCTTCCTCCTTCCCTCCTTCTCCTAGTTGGAATAGGAAAGGGGGGGCGAATCCTACTTGGACTGGGAGTCCAAGTAGGATTCTCCCCTATGGTGCGCCCCCTTGGGTCGGCCTCCTCTTCCCCACTCCTTTATATATGTGGGAGGGGGGAACCCCAAAGGCACGCCAAGTCTTCTATTAGCCATGTGCGTTGCCCCCCTCTACAGTTATTCACCTCGGTCATATCGTTGTAGTGCTTAGGCGAAGCCCTGCGCCGGTAACTTCATCATCACCGTCAACACACTGTCGTGCTGACGAAACTCTCCCTTGTCCTCAACTAGATCAAGAGCTCAAGGGATGTCATCGAGCTAAACATGTGTTGAACACGGAGGTGCCGTACGTTCGGTGCTAGGATCGGTTGAATCACGAAAACATTCAACTACATCAACCGCGTTACTAAATGCTTCCACTTTTGGTCTATGAGGGTACGTGGACGCACTCTCCCCTCTCGTTGATATGCATCACCTAGATCAATCTTGCGTGATCGTAGGATTTTTTTTTGAAATACTTCGTTCCCCAACAGTGGCATCAGAGCCAGGTCTATGCGTAGATGTTATATGCACAAGTAGAACACAATGAGTTGTGGGCGATAATAGTCATACCGCTTACAACAACGTCTTACTTTGATACGGCGGTATTGTTGGATGAAGCGGCCCAGACCGACATTACATGACCGCGTTCATGAGACTGGTTCTACCGACGTGCTTTGCACATAGGTGGCTGCCGGGTGTCTGTTTCTCCAACTTTAGTTGAATCGAGTTTGACTACGCCCAGTCCTTGTTGAAGGTTAAAACATCACACTTGATGAAAAATCATTGTGGTTTTGATGCGTAGGTAAGAACGGTTCTTGCTAGAAGCCCGTAGCAGCCATGTAAAACTTGCAACAACAAAGTAGAGGACGTCTAACTTGTTTTTGCAGGGCATGTTGTGATGTGATATGGTCAAGACGTGATGAGATATAAATTGTTGTATGAGATGATCATGTTTTGTAAAAGCTATCGGCAACTGGAAGGAGCCTTATGGTTGTCGCTTTATTGTACGAAATGCAATCGCCATGTAATTGCTTTACTTTATCACTAAGCGGTAGCGATAGTCATAGAAGCAATAGTTGGCGAGATGACAATGATGCTACGATGGAAATCAAGGTGTCAAGCCGGTGACGATGGTGATCATGACGGTGCTTTGGAGATGGAGATCAAAGGCACAAGATGATTATGGCCATATTATATCACTTATTTTGATTGCATGTGATGTTTATCCTTTATGCATCTTATTTTTCTTAGTACCGCGGTAGCATTATAAGATGATCCCTCACTAAATTTCAAGGTATAAGTGTTCTCCCTAAGTATACACCTTTGCTATAGTTCGTCATGCCGAGACACCACATGATGATCGGGTGTGATAAGCTCTACGTTCACATACAACGGGTGCAAGCTAGTTTTGCACGTGCAGAATACTCGGGTTAAACTTGACGAGCCTACACTACTGCAGGATACTACTAACGCGACACTACGATCAAAGACCCTTTGCCAAAACTTTGCGATGCAATAATCACAAATGGTGGTGTAAAAAACCATCGAAAAAGGTGCAAAACCTTTGCAATGGCGGAGCCATCAAACACGGTTTAGATTTTAGTTGCATGTGCGATGCAGGACACACTGTTAATCTATTCAAACTGTCTGTGATGAGGTAGAACAACAGAAATGGGCAGCCATAACAATGTGTGTGTGATGCAGGACACACAGCTAATCCATTCGAACAGTTTGTGATGAGGTAGAACAACAGAAATGGGCAGCCATATCAATGTGTGTGCGATATACGGCATATGGTTAACTCAGACGAACAATTTCCGATTAGGGAACACAACAGAAACGGTTCAACTTAACAAGATGTGTGTGATATGCGGCATACAGTTCACATGGATGAATTGTTTGCAATGAGCCAAAAGAACACAAACGAGTCGTGTAAACAAGATGTGTGTGATACGTGGCAAACAGCCGACTCAGATGAACTATTTGCGATGAGAAATTACAACATAGACGGTCAATGCAGTTACTTCGTGTGTGATTCTGTGTGTATAAAAATATTTGAAAATGCAAACTAGTTGCTTGCAATGGCGGAGTATCGCACACGATGCATCTGCGAGTACTCGTGTGCAATGATTAGTATGTTACACATACGTTTCCTTATGTTAACATGTGTGTGAATTTGCAATATGGATAGTTAATATGCAAATGCCTTCTGGACATCGGGCACACGCTTAAAGTCAATGAACTGTGTACGATACTAATACTTTCCTTGGAAATTTATGAACTTGTATAACAACATTTGAGTAACATATATATAGTGGTTACACTATTCAAGAAAATAAGGATCTTCGTAACACAGTTTTGACAACCATATGGTCCATATCTACATACTTAACATAGTAACAACTATCACATTTTAAGAGGCTAAGGGCCAACAACCATATGGTCCATATCTACATACTTAACATATATAGTAACAACTAGCACATTTTAAGAGTCTGAGGGCCAACAACCACAACTATCCACTGGAACCAGCTTGATCACGGCGACTCGACGTCTCGTCAATGAAAAGGAAGCGCCCTCCTATGCCTTGGTAGAGCACGAGTAGAATAGTGTCTCCAATTTTCCAATATGGATGCATTGCCACGAGAAGCGAGAACTTGTTAATTTGAATGGTTCCATTTCTGCGGGAAATGCAGTACCTTGCAATCACTTTGGCATTATTAGCAGGCACAAGTGTAATTCGACCATGCCGGGAAATCAATCCAAGAACTGCTACATGGGGCAATTTCTGTTTACATGTAGAATAAAAACAATTGTAACATATCGTTGAAGATATATATAGTTTATGAGCATCAACATTAAAATAAGACTTTTTACCAACGTTTTGTGCACACAATTGGTCTTTTTCAGTGTTTTCACCATAGGTCTAATTAATCCCATCCAAAATCTAGTGTTCATACGATGTGCTATCTCTGTCAGATTATCAACAAAGTTTATGACATGCTTCAAGTCCTTCTAGTGAAATTTGGTACGCTTAGTAACATACAGATCGTTCACTATGCATCCAACATATCCTGCTTAAAAGGTGGAAAGGTATTATTTAATTAGAACATGGAAGAAGAATATATAGTGCGCATAAATTGGTAAATAGAATTTGTTACTGCCTAGGAACGGAGTCAGAATAGGATATCACAATTGGTTGCTTAAATAGTGATCAATTTGTTGCTTAGATAGTAATATGACAGCATGGAGAAAGTTGAAAGGACACTAACCTCGATCAGTCTTTGATAGGGTTGATGACGTTGGGGAAGTAAACGGCCATGTTAATTAGACCAGGGTGTGGTGCACGCACTAGAATTTTATTACCAGCTTTCAGTTCATAACACTTAGACATTTTTCTCCAAAGGTCCGCATTAAAATAGGAGTGACCATCTTTATCAAGTTTTATGCTAACCGTCATTGTAAATCCATGATGCGTTGTCAATATGACATCCTGGGAGTCATCAGCAAAGTAAAGCCCAAGATTTCCTTCTACTCCTGTTCTTGCAAAGCAAGGGATGTACTGCTTGAAATGAAAATTAAGATCATAAATTATATATTTTGAAATAACAGAGCAAGATGCAAATATGGGAGTAACTGGTAGAATAGATCCATATATATAGCTGAAAGCAAAGTACACAAATATAGAATTAAAAATAGACAATGTAACAAAGATTTGATGCAAATATATAGATAATGTAGCAACAGACGGTATATGTTCACAAATTTAGGCCATGCCGACCGTGGTAGGTTGAGATTGAACATACCGAGCGCTCCCTGAAGTCATCCGAAATGGTGAGATAGAACTTCGTTTTCGACTAGCCACGACCACCGTTGCCCGATTTGTGCTTGCATTGTGGACACATGAATCAACACCCACGAATCAGCTAGAACAAAAATGATTCCACGGTGATTTCTGCCGGTTGATTAATAGAGATGAACAAACTGCGATAAGAGATGAGTGAATACTTCGCCAATTAATTTGGTTACCGTCTCCATGAGAAAAATCCCCGGCACAATCCCGCAGAAAACTCAGTCGACCAAAGTCTAGAATGTCGGTGCAGATAGGTGGCGGAAAGCGGTAGGGGCGAAATCTGGTGCCATTTGGAGCACGACCTACACCCGCCACCAACAGCCGTCGATCTTAGGGTGCAGAGTTCTGGAGGAGTCCAAGGCGAGAGAGTGGGGACGAAGTGGGCGAGGGTTTTCGTTTTCCTTTTGCATGTGTGAGTGAACACACACGGTTTGCAGAGGCGACGGAGATGAATCGTGTGCGACAGTAAATCACCGAGATTGAATGGGAATCCAAATTTCCGTTGTCCTTCATCCATGAGTTTTTTTCTACAATGAACATAAACCCTGCTAATCACCATGTTCAAATTTGACACTTTTCTGGATTCATTTACAATATATAGGGGATTATGTGCATTCTGTAGGCATTAATGCACATAATTCAAATTCAAACAATTGATGCATGAAATGGTGCACAAGAACGGTGTAGAAAAACCATACTCGTGGTATTTAGTAATATCTCAAGTCTTTTACAAGGAATGGGCAGAGATTTCAATGGAATGCGTGGCAATAGTCAACCACAAATGCGTCATTTACTGGGTTATCAACTATAGAACAATGAAATATGTGCTTGAAAAACATGACAGCTTGGATGGTGCCATGGTATGGCCTCACCGTGCCCTGGTTAAAAGCTGAGAAGGTTTGATTTATGTCGTCATGCACGCCCTTCATAAATCGAACCATGACCGAGGAAGTTCAATGCTTTCGAGAGGGAAATCGCCAAGATTGAAGGGGAATCCAAATTTCCGTCCTAGTTTGTCATTCAGTTTTTTTTCCAATGATCAACATACCGCCTCAAATGCAACATGTTCAACTTTGACATTTTTCCGAACTAATTTACCATATTTAGGGGATTATGTGCATTTTCTAGGCATTAATTATGCACATAATTCAAATTCGAACAATCGGTCCATGTAAAGGTGCACAAGAGAACGGTCTGGAAAACCATGCTCGTGCTATTTAGTACATTCTCATGCCTTTTACAAGGAATGGGAAGATATTTCAAGAAAATGTGTGGCAATAGTCAACCATAAATGCGTCGTTTAGTAGGTTAACAACTATACAAAAATGAAATACATGCTTGGAAAACATGACGCCTGGTTGGTGCCATGGTATGACCTCACTGTGCCCTGGTAAAAATGTTGTCATGCGCGCCTTCCATAAAGCGAACCATCACCGAGGAAGTTTCATGGTTTCGAGGGGGAAATCACCAAGATTGAAGGGGGATCCAAATTTCCTTTGTCCTTTGTCCACGAGTTTTTTCTATGATGAACATATAACCTGCAAATCACTGTGTTCAAATTTGGCACTTTTCCGGGTTCATTTGCCGTATTTAGGGGATTATGTGCATTTCCTAGGCATTAATGCACATAATTCAAGTTCAAACAATCGGTGCATGAAAGGGTCCACAAGAACGGCCTGGAAAACCATGCTCGTACCATTTAGTAAACCCTCATGCCTTTTACAAGGAATAATGGACAGATATTTGGATGAAATGTGTGGCAATAGTCAACCATAAATGTTTGTTTGTTGGGTTTTCAACTATAGAAAAAATGAAATAAATTCTTAAAAAACATGATGCCTGGCATGGTGTCATGGTATGACCTCACCATGCCCTGGTAAAAAATTGAGAATGTTTGGCTTATGTCTTCATGCACGCCCTTCATAAATCGAACCATCACTGAGGAAGTTCCATGCTTTCAAGAGGGAAATACCCAAGATTGAAGGGGAATCCAAATTTCCGTCCTAGTTTGTCATTCGGTTTTTTTCCAATGATCAACATACTGCCTCAAATGCAACGTGTTCAAATTTGACATTTTCCCGGGTTCATTTGCCATATTTAGGGGATTTTGTGCATTTCCTAGGCATTAATGCACATAATTCATGTTCAAACAATCGGTGCATGAAAGGGTCCACAAGAACGGCCTGGAAAACCATGCTCATGCCATTTAGTAAATTCTCTTGCCTTTTACAAGGAATAATGGACAGATATTTCAATGAAATGTGTGGAAATAGTTAACCAAAAATGTTTGTTTGTTGGGTTTTCAACTATAGAAAAAAATGAAATAAATGCTTAAAAAACATGACGTCTGGCATGGTGCCACGGTATGACCTCACCATGCCCTGATAAAATTTGAGAAGGTTTGGCTTATGTCGTCATGCATTCCCTTCATAAATCGAACCATGACCGAGGAAGTTCCATGCTTTCGAGAGGGAAACCCCAAGATTGAAGGGTGCTACCACTTGAGCATGCGTTGGTTTTCCCTTGAAGAGGAAAGGGTGATGCAGCAAAGTACCGTAAGTATTTTCCTCAGTTTTTGAGAACCAAGGTATCAATCCAGTAGAACACTACACGCAAATTGCCTAGTACCTGCACAAACAAATAAGAACATTGCAACCAACGCGATAAAGGGGTTGTCAATCGCTTCATGGCCACTTGCAAAAGTGAGATCTGACAAAGATAATAAGATAAATATTTTTGGTATTTTTGCATAGATTGGAAAGTAAAGATTGCAAAATAAATAATAAACGGGAATTGTAGATTGGAAACTTATATGATGTAAAGTAGACCCGGGGGCCATAGGTTTCACTAGTGGCTTCTCTCAAGATAGCATATATTACGGTGGGTGAACAAATTAATGCTGAGCAATTGATAGAAAAGTGCATAGTTATGAGAATATCTAGGCAAGATCATGAAATAGGCATCACGTCCGTATCAAGTAGACCGAAACAATTCTGCATCTACTACTATTACTCCATACATCGCCCGCTATCCAGCATGCATCTAGAGTATTAAGTTCATAAGAACAGAGTAACGCATTAGGCAAGATGACACAATGTAGAGGGATAAACTCAAGCAATATGATATAAACCCCATATTTTTATCCTCGATGGCAGCAATACAATACGTGCCTTGCTGCCCCTGCTGTCACTGGGAAAGGACACTGCAAAATTGAACCCAAAGTTAAGCACTTCTCCCATTGCAAGAAAGATCAATCTAGTAGGTCAAACCAAACTAATAATTTGAAGAGACTTGCAAAGATATCAAGTCATGCATATAAGAATTCAGAGAAGAATCAAATATTGTTCATAGATAAACTTGATCATAAACCCACAATTCATCGGATCTCGGCAAACACACTGCAAAAAGTATTACATCGAATAGATCTCCAAGAACATCGAGGAGAACTTTGTGTTGAATATCAAAGAGAGAGAAGAAGCCATCTAGCTAATAACTATGGACCCAAAGCTCTATGGTAAACTACTCACACATAATCGGAGAGGCTATGGTGTTGATGTAGAAGCCCTCCATGATCGAATCCCCCTCTGGCAGATCGCCATCAAAGGTCCCCAAATGGGATCTCATGGGTACAGAAGGTTGCGGTGGTGGAAAAGTGGTTTCGTGGCTCCCCTGGAGGTTTTCAGGGTATAAGAGTATATATAGGCGAAAGAAGTAGGTCGGTGGAGCTACGAGGGGCCCACGAGGGTGGGGGCGTGCCACCCTACCTCGTGGTCGCCTCGTTGCTTCCTTAACCTCCACTCCAAGTCTCCTGGATTGCGTTTGTTCCAAAAAAGATCATCGCGAAGGTTTCATTCCATTTGGATTCCGTTTGTTATTCCTTTTCTACGAAACACAGAAATAGGCAAAAAAACAGCAATTTGCACTGGCCTTCGATTAATAGGTTAGTCCCAAAAATAATATAAAGGTGCATAATAAAGCCCATTAAACATCCAAAACTGATAATATAATATCATGGAACAATCAAAAATTATAGATACGTTGGAGTCGTACCAAGCATCCCCAAGCTTAATTCCTGCTCGTCCTCGAGTAGGTAAATGATAAAGATAGAATTTTTGATGTGGAATGCTACCTAAGATAAGTTTTCAATGTAATTCTCTTTATTGTGGCATGAATGTTTAGATCCAAAATATTCTAGACAGAAGTTTAATATTGACATAAAAATAATAATACTTCAAGCATGCTAACCATGCAATTATGTCTTATCAAAATAACATAGCCAAAGAAAGCTTATCCCTACAAAATCATATAGTTTGGCCATGCTTCATTTTCGTCACACAAAATGCTCCCATCATGCACAAATCTGATGAAAAGCCAAGCAATTGTTTCATACTTAGCCTTTTCAAACTCTTTCAACTTTCACGCAATATATGAGCGCGATCCATGGACATAACACTATGGGTGGAATAGAATATGATGATGGAGGTTGTGTGAGAAGACAAAAAGGGAGAAAGTCTCACATTGACGCGGCTAATCAATGGGCTATGGAGATGCCCATCAATTGATGTCAATGCAAGGAGTAGGGATTGCCATGCAACGGATGCACTAGAGCTATAAATATATGAAAACTCAACAAAAGAAACTAAGTGGGTGTGCATCCAACTTGCTTGCTCATGAAGACCTAGGGCATTTTGAGGAAGCCCATCATTGGAATATACTAGCCAAGTTCTATAATGAAAAATTCCCGGTAGTATATGAAAGTGACAAAATAGGAGACTCTCTATCATGAAGATCATGGTGCTACTTTGAAGCACAAGTGTGGAAAAAGGATAGTAACATTCCCCCTTCTCTCTTTTTTCTCTCATTTTTTTGTTTGGGCCTTTTTTCTCTTTTTATGGCCTCTTTTTTTCGTCCAGAATCTCATCCCGACTTGTGTAAGAATCATAGTCTCCATCATCCTTTCCTCACATGGGACAATGTTCTAATAATGATGATCATCACACTTTTATTTACTTACAACTCAAGAATTACAACTCAAAACTTAGAACAAAATATGACTCTATGTGAATGCCTCCGGCGGTGTCCCGGGATATGTGATGAATCAAGAGTGACATGTATGAAAGAATTATGAAGGTGGCTTTGCCACAAATACGATGTCAACTACATGATCATGCAAAGCAATATGACAATGATGGAGCTTGTCATAATAAACGAAACGGTGGAAAGTTGCATGGCAATATATCTCGGAATGGCTATGGGAATGCCATAATATGTAGGTATGGTGGCTATTTTGAGGAAGATATAAGGAGATTTATGTGTGATAGAGCGTATCATATCACGGGGTTTGGATGTACCGGTGAAGTTTGCACCAACTCTCGAGGTGAGAAACGGCAATGCACGGTACCGAAGAGGCTAGCAATGATGGAAGGTGAGAGTGCGTATAATCCATGGACTCAACATTAGTCATAAAGAACTCACATGCTTATTGCAAAAATCTACAAGTCATCAAAACCAAGCACTAAGCGCATGCTCCTAGGGGGATAGATTGGGAGGAAAAGACCATCGCTCGTCCCCGGCCGCCACTCATAAGGAAAGCAATCAAAGAACACCTCATGCTTCAAATTTGTCAAACAACGTTTACCATACGTGCATGCTACGAGACTTGCCAACTTCAACACAAGTATTTCTCAGTTCCAAAATTACTCAACTAGCACAAATCTAATATTACCACCTTTATATCTCAAAACAACTATCAAGAATTAAAACTTCTTATAGTATTTAATGCCCTGTATATGAAAGTTTTTATTATACCCATCCTGGATGCCTATCATATTAGGACCAATTTTATAGCCAAAGCTAATTACCATGCTGTTCTAAAAGACTCTCAAAATAATATAAGTAAATCATGAGAGATCAATAATTTCTATAAAATAAAACCACCACCATGTTCTAAAAAGATATAAGTGAAGTACTAGAGTAGAATTATCTAGCTCAAAAGATACAAGTGAAGCACATAGAGTATTCTAATAAATTCCGATTCATGTGTGTCTCTCCCAAAGGTGTGTACAGCAAGGATGATTGTGGTAAACTAAAAAGCAAAAAAATCAAATCATACAAGACGCTCCAAGCAAAACACATATGATGTGGTGAATAAAAATATAGCCTCAAGTAAAGTTACCGATAGATGAAGACGAAAGAGGGGATGCCTTCCGGGGCATCCCCAAGCTTAGGCTTTTGGTTGTCCTTGGATTTTACCTTGGGGTGCCTTGGGCATCCCCAATCTTAGGCTCTTGCCACTCCTTGTTCCAAAATCCATCAAATCTTATCCAAAAACTTGAAAACTTCACAGCACAAAACTCAACAGAAAATCTCATGAGCTCCGTTAGTAAAAGAAAACAAACCACCAGTTTAAGGTATTGTAATGAACTCATCCTTTATTTATATTGGTGTTAAACCTGATGTATTCCAACGTCTCTATGGTTCATACCCCCCCCCATACTAGCCATAGATTTATCAAAATAAGCAAACAACACACAAAAAACAGAATCTATCAAAAACAGAACAGTCTGTAGTAATCTGTAGGTTTAGAATACTTCTGCTACTCCAAAAATCCTGAGAAATTAGAACATCCTAAATAATTTGTATATTGATCTACTGCAATTGGAATTGGTATTTTATCGCTCTCTGGTAAAAAATGAAAATTATTCTTGTGAGCGCATACTTTGTGTTTTTTAGCAAGATCAAATAACAATCACCCAAGAAGATCCTAAACGCTTTACTTGGCACAAACACTAATTAAAACATAAAAACACAATCATAACAGAGGATAGATGATTCATTTATTACTAAACAGGAACCAAAAGGAAGGGAAAAAATAAAATTGGGTTGCCTCCCAACAAGCGCTATCGTTTAACGCCCCTAGCTAGGCATAAAAACAAGAATAGATCTAGGTATTGTCATCTTTGGTATGCAATCCATATGTGGCTCTCATAATAGATTCATAAGGTAATTCAATTTTCTTTCTAGTAAAGTGTTCCATACCCTTCCTTAACAGAAATTGGAATCTAACATTTCCTTCTTTCATGTCAACAATTGCATCAATCGTTCTAAGGAAAGATCTACCAAGAATAATAGGACATGTAGGATTGCAATCTATATCAAGAACAATGAAAACTACGAGCACATAATTCCTATTTGCAACAATAAGAACATCATTAATTCTTCCCATATGTTTCTTAATGGTGGAATCTGCAAGATGCAAATTTAAAGAACAATCATCAAATTCACGGAAACCTAACACATCACACAAAGTTTTTGGAATCGTGGAAACACTAGCACCCAAATCACATAAAGCATAGCATTCATGATCTTTAATCTTAATTTTAATAGTAGGTTCCCACTCATCATAAAGTTTTCTAGGGATAGAAACTTCTAATTCAAGCTTTCCTTTATGGGATTGCATTAAAGCATCAATGCTATCTTTGGTGAAAGCTTTGTTTTGATCATAAGCGTGAGGAGAATTTAACACGGATTGCAACAAGGAAATACAATCTATTAAAGAGAAATTATCATAATTAAGTTCCTTTAAATCCAAAATAGTGGGTTCATTGCTATGTAAAGTTTTGACCTCTTCAATCCCACTTTTCCTAATTTTTGCATCAAGATCTAAAAACTCTGATCCATTGGGACGCCTTCTAACTAAAGTTGACTCATCTCCAGTCCCATATTTATAAAGATTCATATTGGCAAACAAATACTTAATAGGAGACACACCAATCACTTTTAGATCTTCATCATTATTATCATGAAAACTAGAAGAACACGCTTTCACAAAGCAATCCTTTTTAGCATGCATCCTAGCGGTTCTTTCTTTGCACTCATCAATGGAAATTCTCATGGCTTTGAGAGACTCGTTGATATCATGCTTAGGTGGAATAGATCTAAGTTTCAAAGAATCAACATCAAGAGAAATTCTATCCACGTTCCTAGCCAACTCATCAATCTTAAGCAATTTTTCTTCAAGCAAAGCATTGAAATTCTTTTGTGAATTCATGAATTCTTTAACACTAGTCTCAAAATCAGAGGGCATCTTATTAAAATTTCCATAAGAATTGTTGTAGGAATTTCCATAATTATTAGAGGAATTACTAGGGAACGACCTAGAATTAAAATTTCCTCTATACACGTTGTTACCAATATTGTTCCTACCAACAAAATTCACATCCATAGATTCATTATTATTCTCAATCAAAGTGGACAAAGGCATATCATTAGGATCATAAGAAGCACTCTTATTAGCAAACAATTTCATAAGTTCATCCATCTTTCCACTCAAAACATTAATCTCTTCAATAGCATGAACATTTTTACTAGTGAATCTTTCGGTGTGCCATTGAGAATAATTAACCATAATATTGTGTAGGAGTTTAGTAGATTCTCCTAAAGTGATTTCCATAAACATGCCTCCCAAGGCCGAATCTAAAAGATTTCTAGAAGCAAAATTCAATCCCGCATAAAAAATTTGTATAATCATCCATAAATTCAAACCATGTTTAGGGCAATTGAGTATCATTAATTTCACGGATACTTAACACGTTTAACGAGATCTTGGTATTTGATCTGAGTCTGGCTACTGGCCTATACGCACTAACCATCTACACGGGGACAGTTATGGGTACTCGACGTCGTGGTATCAGCCGAAGCCTTCGTGACGTCAGTGACTGAGTGGCGCGCGCCGGATTGGACCGTAAGCCTGCTCTTGTATTAAGGGGGCTAGTTCTGCTTCCGGCCACGTACGCAACATGCAGGTGTGCAATGGGCGATGGGCCCAGACCCCTGCGCCATAGGATTTAGACCGGCGTGCTGACCTCTCTATTGTGCCTAGGTAGGCCTGGACGTGTTGATTTTCCGAGGCCGGGCATGACCCAGGAAAGTGTGTCCGGCCAAATGGGATCGAGTGTGTTGGGATATGTGGTGCACCCCTGCAGGGAAGTTAATCTATTCGAATAGCCGTGATCTTCGGTAACAGGACGACTTGGAGTTGTACCTTGACCTTATGACAACTAGAATCGGATACTTAATGAAACACACCCTTCCAAGTGCCAGATACAACCGGTGATCGCTCTCTCACAGGGTGACGAGGGGAGGACCATCGGTTAGGATTATGCTATGTGATGATACTTGGAGGACTTCGGTCTACTCTCTTCTACATGCTGCAAGATGGGGGCTGCCAGAAGCGTAGTCTTCGAAAGAACTAGCTATCCCCCCTTATCCCAGCTTTCTGCAGTTCAGTCCACATATAATAGCCTTATTCCAGTTGATACCAATGCATACATATGTAGTATAGCTCCTTGCTTGCGAGTACTTTGGATGAGTACTCACGGTTGCTTTATCCTTCTTTTCCCCCTATACCTTCTACCTGGTTGTCGCAATCAGATGTTGGAGCCCAGGAGCCAGACGCCACCGTCGACGACGACTACTACTACTCGGGAGGTGCCTACTACTACATGCAGCCCGCTGATGGCGACCAGGAGTAGTTTAGGAGGATACCAGGCAGGAGGCCTATGCCTCTTTCTATCTGTATCCTAGTTTGTGCTAGCCTTCTTAAGGCAAACTTGTTTAACTTATGTCTGTACTTAGATATTGTTGCTTCCGCTGACTCGTCTATGATCGAGCTCTTGTATTCGAGCCCTCGAGGCCCCTGGCTTGTAATATGATGCTTGTATGACTTATTTTATTTGTAGAGTTGTGTTGTGATATCTTCCCGTGAGTCCCTGACTTTGATCGTACACGTTTGCGTGTATGATTAGTGTACGATTAAATCGGGTGTGCCATTGAGAATAATTAACCATAATATTGTGTAGGAGTTTAGTAGATTCTCCTAAAGTGATTTCCATAAACATGCCTCCCGAGGCCGAATCTAAAAGATTTCTAGAAGCAAAATTCAATCCCGCATAAAAAATTTGTATAATCATCCATAAATTCAAACCATGTTTAGGGCAATTGAGTATCATTAATTTCATCCTCTCCCACGCTTGTGCAACATGCTCATGCTCAAGTTGCTTAAAATTCATAATATTGTTTCTAAGAGAGATGATCTTAGCGGAGGAAAATACTTAGAGATAAAAGCATATTTGCACTTATTCCATGAATCAATACTATTTTTAGGCAAAGAAGAGAACCAAGTTTTAGCACGATCTCTAAGCGAAAACGGAAATAGCTTCAATTTAACAATATTATTATCCACATATTTCTTATTTTGTGTATCACACAAATCAACAAAGTTGTTTAGATGGTAGCGGCATCTTCACTAGGAAGGCCAGAAAATTGATCTTTCATAACAAGATTCAACAAAGCGGTATTGATTTCACAAGATTCAGCATCGGTAGTAGGAGCAACCAGAGTGCTAATAAAATCATTATTGTTGGTATTGGAAAAGTCACACAATTTGGTATTATCTTGAGCCATCGTGACAAACAATCAACCCAACACACAAGCAAACAAGAGGCAAGCGAAAAGAAGCGAACAAAAAAGGGCAAATAAAACAGCAAAGGTGAAGTGGGGGAGAAGAAAACGAGGGGCAAATGGCAAATAATGTAATGCGAGGGATAAGAGTTTGTGATTGGTACTTGTTATGTCTTGACTTGGCATAGATCTCCCCGGCAACGGCGCTAGAAATCCTTCTTGCTACCTTGTGACGCCCGGATAATTAGGCTACAGTAATCCCCTGTTAATGATGCCACGTCACCGCAGTTACTGTTGATAATCCTGCGTTAGTTCAAAAACCAATTCTAATTCAAAATTGAATAAAAGGCAAACATCAAAATTTTCAAACTTTAAAACTAAAATGTTCGGGTTGTGCCCAATGATGCAGAAGTAATTACGGTGGAGGAACCACACTTTTATAAAATGTTTAAATACTCTTAGATGATTAAAACGGTAGCAAAAACAAATGTTTAAATAAAATTATAATTATTAAAATGTTAAACTATTTCATCTAGGGGTTTAAACTTTGGTAACAGAGGTATAATTAGTAATACTAATTTTGGTACAGCTTTTATGTTTTTATAAAACTCAGATAAGATGAGACTAAAAATAAAACAGTAAAGAGAAAAATAAATAAATAAAGACTAAACGTGATTAAAACAAAAACAAAACAAAGTAAAAGGACCCCCCCTAGATGGGCCTCGGCCCAACAGGCTACTGGGCTGCCAGGCCGGCGCAACCGCGCCAGCTACTACTCCCCCCAGGGCGCCAGAAACCCTAGCCCCTCTCCCCCACTACGCCCG
>NC_057797.1:336018076-336026098 GCF_018294505.1 Triticum aestivum
CACATCGTCCCTGACGCCTCCGCCACACACTGTCGCTGCGTCGTCCCGCCTCTGCTTCGCTGGAGCCACCCCGTCGCCGGAGCACCTCCTCGTTCTCTTCCCCGTCGGATCGCTCGAGCCCGGAGTCGCTCGACCCCGGCGTCGGCACCTCCCCCGAAAGGCGCCGCCCTCTGCCGCCTCCCTCAAGTCCAGGCGCCACCCCACCTCGTCTACGTCGTCGACGTGAACCAGGCCAAGCCGGAGCGCTCCGGAGCCGTCGCCCTCGATCCATCCCCTCCGACCACGTCGCCTGTGTCGCCGCTCGATCTGCACACTCCGGTCGCCCCCGACGCGTCTGAGCACGCCAACAGCTCCGGGGTGAGCTCCCGTGGCTACTCCCCCTCTCCCCCTCCTCGATTCACCGCCGTAGGCCGCCATACGCGCCGTCCGGTCTCTGGCCAGTGGGCTCGGTCACCGCGACCACGACTGTGCCCAGCCTGCGTCGCCATCACCGCGCCGCGATGCGCTCGCCCGACGCGCTCCCCGCACCCGCGCTCACGAAGAGCGTGCACCCCGGCGCCCCTAAACACACCCACGACCGCGCCCGCGGTGATGCTCTGCCTGCTGCTGCTCCCTGCCATGTGCGCGCGCGCATGCGCTGCCCGCTGCCGTTTCCGTCTTGCGGCGGCCTTGCCGCGGCCTGCCGACGTGCAGCCTTGGCCCCCTGTGCCGCTGCTGTCGCTCGTCGCTGTGGCTGCCGGTGCCCAGCGCCGTTCCCTCCCTGTCGACCTGGGCGGGTGCCCAGCGCCCGCTCCAGGTGCCCGCTAACACTAAACCCGCATCTCCCCCCCTGGCCCAATGACATATGGGCCCCGCCCACAGAACGTGTTAAAAAAATAATAGAATTAAAAGAATTGAAAAATTAAATAAAATTGATAATAATAATATTAATAATTTTAATTAATTAATTAATTAACTTAGTTAATTCTGATTTAATTAGCTAATTAACCTAATTAACTATTGCTAATTAGCTAATCAGTCAATGACATGCGGGACCCACGCGTTAGTTTGACCAAGTCAACTGACTGTTGACTGGTGACATCACCCTGATGTCATGCTGACATCATAATGGCATTTTCTAATTAAATTAATTATGATAATTCTAAAAATGATTTATAAACTTTGAAAATTAAAATAAATTAAACCGTAGCTCGGATGGAAAAACTTTGTACATAAAAGTTGCTCAGAACGACGAGACGAACCCGGATACGCAGCCCGTTCGTCCGCCACGCATCCCTAGCATAGCGAACACGCAACTTTCCCCCTCCGGTTCATCTGTCCGAAAATGCGAAACACCGGGAATACTTTCCCGGATGTTTCCCCCCTTCACCGGTACCACCTCTTACCGCGTTAGGGCACCCCTAGCATCACGCCTTTTCATGTCATGCATCGTCATGCATTTGTTTGCATTATATTTATTGTTTCCCCCCCCCCTTCTCTCGCTAGACACCGAGACCGACGCTGCCGCTACCCAGTACGACTACGGTGTTGACGACCCCTCTCTCTTGCCAGAGCAACCAGGCAAGCCCCCCCTTTGATCACCAGATATCGCCTACTCTTCTCTATACTGCTTGCATTAGAGTAGTGTAGCATGTTACTGCTTTCCGCTATTCCTATCCTGATGCATAGCATGTCCTTGCTACTACTATTGTTACCATTACCTGCTATCCTACTGCTTAGTATAGGATGCTAGTGTTCCATCAGTGGCCCTACACTCTTGTCCGTCTGCCATGCTATACTACTGGGCCGTGATCACTTTGGGAGGTGATCACGGGCAAATACTATATACTTTACACAGTTACATTACCTGTGGTACTATTCGGAGTTGGGGGCTGAAGGGGCAGGTGGCTCCATCCCGGTAGAGGTGGGCCTGGGTTCCCGACGGCCCCTGACTGTTACTTTGTGGCGGAGCGACAAGGCAGGTTGAGACCACCTAGGAGAGAGGTGGGCCTGGCCCTGGTCGGTGTTCACGGATACTTAACACGTTTAACGAGATCTTGGTATTTGATCTGAGTCTGGCTACTGGCCTATACGCACTAACCATCTACACGGGGACAGTTATGGGTACTCGACGTCGTGGTATCAGCCGAAGCCTTCGTGACGTCAGTGACTGAGTGGCGCGCGCCGGATTGGACCGTAAGCCTGCTCTTGTATTAAGGGGGCTAGTTCTGCTTCCGGCCACGTACGCAACATGCAGGTGTGCAATGGGCGATGGGCCCAGACCCCTGCGCCATAGGATTTAGACTGGCGTGCTGACCTCTCTATTGTGCCTAGGTAGGCCTGGACGTGTTGATTTTCCGAGGCCGGGCATGACCCAGGAAAGTGTGTCCGGCCAAATGGGATCAAGTGTGTTGGGATATGTGGTGCACCCCTGCAGGGAAGTTAATCTATTCGAATAGCCGTGATCTTCGGTAACAGGACGACTTGGAGTTGTACCTTGACCTTATGACAACTAGAACCAGATACTTAATGAAACACACCCTTCCAAGTGCCAGATACAACCGGTGATCGCTCTCTCACAGGGTGACGAGGGGAGGACCATCGGTTAGGATTATGCTATGTGATGATACTTGGAGGACTTCGGTCTACTCTCTTCTACATGCTGCAAGATGGGGGCTGCCAGAAGCGTAGTCTTCGAAAGAACTAGCTATCCCCCCTTATCCCAGCTTTCTGCAGTTCAGTCCACATATAATAGCCTTATTCCAGTTGATACCAATGCATACATATGTAGTATAGCTCCTTGCTTGCGAGTACTTTGGATGAGTACTCACGGTTGCTTTATCCTTCTTTTCCCCCTATACCTTCTACCTGGTTGTCGCAATCAGATGTTGGAGCCCAGGAGCTAGACGCCACCGTCGACGACGACTACTACTACTCGGGAGGTGCCTACTACTACATGCAGCCCGCTGATGGCGACCAGGAGTAGTTTAGGAGGATACCAGGCAGGAGGCCTATGCCTCTTTCTATCTGTATCCTAGTTTGTGCTAGCCTTCTTAAGGCAAACTTGTTTAACTTATGTCTGTACTTAGATATTGTTGCTTCCGCTGACTCGTCTATGATCGAGCTCTTGTATTCGAGCCCTCGAGGCCCCTGGCTTGTAATATGATGCTTGTATGACTTATTTTATTTGTAGAGTTGTGTTGTGATATCTTCCCGTGAGTCCCTGACTTTGATCGTACACGTTTGCGTGTATGATTAGTGTACGATTAAATCGGGTGTGCCATTGAGAATAATTAACCATAATATTGTGTAGGAGTTTAGTAGATTCTCCTAAAGTGATTTCCATAAACATGCCTCCCGAGGCCGAATCTAAAAGATTTCTAGAAGCAAAATTCAATCCCGCATAAAAAATTTGTATAATCATCCATAAATTCAAACCATGTTTAGGGCAATTGAGTATCATTAATTTCATCCTCTCCCACGCTTGTGCAACATGCTCATGCTCAAGTTGCTTAAAATTCATAATATTGTTTCTAAGAGAGATGATCTTAGCGGAGGAAAATACTTAGAGATAAAAGCATATTTGCACTTATTCCATGAATCAATACTATTTTTAGGCAAAGAAGAGAACCAAGTTTTAGCACGATCTCTAAGCGAAAACGGAAATAGCTTCAATTTAACAATATTATTATCCACATATTTCTTATTTTGTGTATCACACAAATCAACAAAGTTGTTTAGATGGTAGCGGCATCTTCACTAGGAAGGCCAGAAAATTAATCTTTCATAACAAGATTCAACAAAGCGGTATTGATTTCACAAGATTTAGCATCGGTAGTAGGAGCAACCAGAGTGCTAATAAAATCATTATTGTTGGTATTGGAAAAGTCACACAATTTGGTATTATCTTGAGCCATCGTGACAAACAATCAACCCAACACACAAGCAAACAAGAGGCAAGCGAAAAGAAGCGAACAAAAAAGGGCGAATAAAACAGCAAAGGTGAAGTGGGGGAGAAGAAAACGAGGGGCAAATGGCAAATAATGTAATGCGAGGGATAAGAGTTTGTGATTGGTACTTGTTATGTCTTGACTTGGCATAGATCTCCCCGGCAACGGCGCTAGAAATCCTTCTTGCTACCTCTTGAGCATGCGTTGGCTTTCCCTTGAAGAGGAAACGGTGGTGCAGCAAAGTAGCGTAAGTATTTCCCTCAGTTTTGAGAAGCAAGGTATCAATCCAATAAGAGACTACACGCAAATCGCCTAGTACCTGCACAAACAAATAAGAACCTTGCAACCAATGCGATAAAGGGGTTGTCAATCCCTTCACGGCCACTTGCAAAAGTGAGATATGATAAAGATAATAAGATAAATATTTTTGGTATTTTTGTATAGATTGGAAAGTAAAGATTGCAAAATAAATAGTAAACAGGAATTGTAGATTGGAAACTTATATGATGTAAAGTAGACCCGGGGGCCATAGGTTTCACTAGTGGCTTTTCTCAAGATAGCATATATTACGGTGGGTGAACAAATTACTGCCGAGCAATTGATAGAAAAGTGCATAGTTATGAGAATATCTAGGCATGATCATGAACATAGGCATCACGTCCGTATCAAGTAGACCGAAACGATTCTGCATCTACTACTATTACTCCACACATCGACTGCTATCCAGCATGCATCTAGAGTATTAAGTTCATAAGAACAGAGTAACGCATTAGGCAAGATGACATGATGTAGAGGGATAAACTCAAGCAATATGATATAAACCCCATCTTTTTATCCTCGATGACAACAATACAATACATGTCTTGCTGCCCCTGCTGTCACTGGGAAAGGACACCACAAGATTGAACCCAAAGCTAAGCACTTCTCCCATTGCAAGAAAGATCAATCTAGTAGGCCAAACAAAACTGATATTTTGAAGAAACTTGCAAAGATATCAAATCATGCATATAAGAATTCAGAGAAGAATCGAATAATGTTCATAGATAAACTTGATCATAAACCCACAATTCATCGGATCTCGGCAAACACACCGCAAAAAGTATTACATCGAATAGATATCCAACAACATCGAGGGGAACTTTGTATTGCAGATCAAAGACAGAGAAGAAGCCATCAAGCTAATAACTATGGACCCAAAGGTCTGTGGTAAACTACTCACACATCATCGGAGAGGCTATGGTGTTGATGTAGAAGCCCTCCATGATCAAATCCCCCTCCGGCAGATTGCCGGAAAAGGTCCCCAAATGGGATCTCACGGGTACAGAAAGTTGCGGCAGTGGAAAATTGGTTTCGTGGCTCCCCTGGATGTTTTCAGGGTATAAGAGTATATATAGGCGAAAGAAGTAGGTCGATGGAGCTACGAGGGGCCCATGAGTGTGGGGGTGTGCTTGCCCCCTGGGCGCGCCGCCCTACCTCGTGGCCGCCTCGTTGTTTCCGTGACCTCCACTCCAAGTCTCGTGGATTGCGTTTGTTCCAAAAAAGATCCTCGCGAAGGTTTCATTCCGTTTGATATTCCTTTTCTGTGAAACACTGAAATAGGCAAAAAAAACAGCAATTTGCACTAGGCCTTCGGTTAATAGGTTAGCCCCAAAAATAATATAAAGTGCATAATAAAGCCCATTAAACATCCAAAACAGATAATATAATATCATGGAACAATCAAAAATTATAGATACGTTGGAGATGTATCAAAGGGGAACCCAAATTTTCGTCCTAGTTTGTCATTCAGTTTTTTTCGAACGATGAACATACCGCCTCAAATGCAACGTGTTCAAATTTTACATTTTCTCGGGCTCATTTACCATATTTAGGGGATTATGTGCATTTTCTAGGCATTAATGGAAATAATTCAAATTCGAACAATCGGTGCATGAATAGGTGCACAAGAACGGTCTGGAAAACCATGCTCGTGTTATTTAGTACATTCCCATGCCTTTTACAAGGAATGGGCAGATATTTCAAGGAAATGTGTGGCAATAGTCAACCATAAACGCGTCGTTTACTCGGTTAACAAATATACAAAAAATGGAACACATGGTTGGAAAACATGACGCCTGGCGTGGTGCCATGGTATGGCCTCACCATGCCCTGGTAAAATTTGGAGAATGTTTTCCTTATGTCGTGATGCACGCCTTTCATAAATCGAACCATCACCGAGGAAGTTTCATGGTTTCGAGGGGGGAATCAGCAAGATTGAAGGGGGGGGGTCTAGATTTCCTTTCTCCTTTGTCCACGAGTTTTTTTCAACGATGAACATACAACCTGCAAATCATCGTGTTCAAATTTGGCACTTTTCTGGGTTCATTTGCCATATTTAGGGGATTATGTGCATTTCCTAGGCATCAGTGCGCATAATTCAAGTTCAAACAATCGATGCATGAAAGGGTCCACAAGAACGGCCTAGAAAACCATGCTCGTGCCATTTAGTAAATTCTCATGCCTTTTACAGGGAATGGACAGATATTTCGATGAAATGTGTGGCAATAGTCAACCACAAATGTTTGTTTGTTGGGTTTTCAACTATAGAAAAAATGAAATAAATGCTTAAAGAACATGATGCCTAGCATGGTGCCATGGTATGACTTCACCATGCCCTGGTAAAAATTTGAGAACGTTTGGCTTATGCCGTCATGCATGCCCTTCATAAATCAAACCATCACCGAGGAAGTTCCATGCTTTCGAGAGGGAAATCCCCAGGATTGAAGGGGAATTCAAATTTACTTTGTTCTTTGCCCTGGAGTTTTTTCTACGACGAACATACACCCTAAAAATCACCATGTTCAAATTTGGCATGCTTCCGTGATCATTTACCATATTTAGGTGGTTATGTGCATTTTCTAGGCATTTAGTGCATATAAATCCAATCCTGCTACAGTTGCACGGGTGTGATGTTAGGGACGTGGATTGCCGTTCGATCGTGGCCCATCCTACGGTGCACACGCGCGATCCGCGTGGCTGGGGTTCTAGCCAATCATAACGCAACACACAATAGGCTCAGCGCACACTGTTTTCGGAAGCGACGGAGATGAACTGTGTGCGATAATTAACGAGAAAAATTGTAAGGGAATCCAAATTTCTGTTGTCGTTTGTCGTTGAGCTCTGGAATACCACTATACTGTACGGCTGCCCGGCCCCTCCGTCCCAGAGCTTTCTCCAGGCGTCGTCCATGGCACCGCGGCTCACAGTAACTTTTTTCCCGTCTCCAAATTACCAGGGTGTTTTTTTTGCGTTAATCATTAGAAGATCACAAAACACATGGTTTCTATGACGTACCCGTCTGCATTTTTTTGCGTTAATGACCCATAAGTCAGTTACCTGTGCGATGTTTCCTAATAAACCAGGCATACCTTTGACCGAAAAAAATCAAGTACACGTGTACATTTTTTTGGAGATGGGATGCGCCAACTTTCTTTTTTCTCGCACATGAGTATTTTATGTGCTTCGTCTGCATTGTGTGTTTCCCCCGCTCAAGTTTCCAGTTTCGCACCAAAATTGTCATTAGGTGCGCGATTTCAGAATTTATTCCTCCAACCACATCCCCTTCCCCTTAGTATCCCCCCTCCCCGCGCCTCCCCCTACCGGCATCTCAAACCGCCGCCACCGCAACACAGATTCAACCACATCTACGTTCTGCTCGGATCCAGTCAGGTAACCCACCGATCTCTATCACGTCCACGGCCTGATGGCTTAAGGGAAAATTTTGTTTTTGGCACTCTAGATTTCGTCAATTTTCCTTATGTCATTCTAGATTTTTGACATTTCACTTTTGCCACCCTTAGATTTTGACAATTATCACAATTGCCATTGCATGGCAAAAACAAAATAATTTCATTTCATTTTTGCCACTCTTAGATTTTGAGACGTATCACAATTGCCACTCTAGAAATTTTGCTTTTGCCATGAGAATGGCAATTATGATAATTATCAAAAACTAAGAGTGGCAAAAGTGAAATGTCAAAATTTAGAGTGACATAAGGAAAATTGGCATAATTTAGAGTGGCAAAAACAAAGTTTTCCCATTGCTTAAATGGTG